>NW_011491202.1:7519-10363 GCF_000754665.1 Bison bison bison | reverse complement strand
AAAAAAATAAAAGAAGCCAATACAATGAGAAGCCCAGGTACTGCAACTAGAGAGTAGCCGGCACTCACCACAACTAGAGAAAGCCCACATACATCAATAAAGATCCAGCATAGACAAAAATAAATAAATAGATAAAATTATTTAAAAAAATAAAAACTTTACATGCTAACAATAAAATGTTCCATTCAAGAGACATATATTGCTGAAGAGTTAAGAAAACAAGAGCAACTTGTACTCTGTCTACTAGAGATTCACTTCAAATCTAGACACAAAAAGACCAAAAATGAGGACATGAAAAAGGTTTTCCATGCAAATGGAAATGAAAAGAAGGGTAGGGTAATAATATTTATATCAATCAAAATTGACTTTCAAACACAGATTGCAACAAAAGACAAAGAAGGACATTAAATAATAATCAAAGGAATCAATTTAAGAAGTTATAATAATTGTAAATATACATGCACTCAATGTAGGAGCACCTAAAAATATAAAGAAAATATTAATAGACTTAACGAGAGAAATCAACAGTAACACAAATAATAGAGGGAATTTTAACACTTCACTTACATTAGTGGACTGATGAACTAGACAGAAATCAATGAGTGAACACTGACTTTAAGTGACACATTAGACCAAATAGACTTAGCAGACACCTATAGAACATTCCATCCAAAAGCATCAGAATACATGTGCAGATGGAATATTTTCCAAGATAGTATCACATTTCGCTACAAAACAAGTTTCAGTAAATCAAAGAAAACTGACATCATATCAAGTATCTTTTCTAATTACAACACTGTGAAAACAATACAAGTTTAAGAAAAAAATAGCAGAAAAACAAACATATGAAGGTCAACCATTATTCTACTGAATGACCAGTGGATCACTGAAAAAATCAAAGAAATTGAAAAAAAAAAAAAAGACAAAAGAAAACAAAATGATCCAAAATCTATCTGCATGCATACATATGTGCTTAGTTGTATCCAACTCTTTGTGACTCCGTGGACTGTAACCCACCAGGAATTTTCTAGGCAAGAATACTTGAGAGTGTGTTGCCATTTCTTCCTTCAGAGGATCTTCTCAACCCAGAGATTGAACCCATGTCTCTGGTTTCTCCTGCATTGCAGGTGGATTCTCTACTGCTTGATCCATCAAGGAGGCAGCAAAATTAAACTTAAGAGGGAAGTTTACAGTGATATAAGCTTAAATTAAGAAACATGAAAAATCACAAGTAGACAACCTACTCTCAAACAAACACCTAAAGGAACCAGAAGAGCAAGAACAAATGAAACTCAAAGTTAGTAGAAGGAAAGAAATCATAAGGAACAGAGCAGAAATAAATGAAACACAGACTAAAAACAATGGAAACAATTTAAAAAACTAAGAGCTAGTTCCTTGAAAAGATAAACAACATTTATAGGAATTCAGCCAAAATCATGAAAAAAAAAAAAATGGATTGAAACCAATAATGTCAGAAATAGGAAAAGTTAAACAGACACCAAAGATATACAAATGATCATAAGAGATTATAATATATAATTATAAACCACTGAAATGGACAAACAGAAGAAATAAATTCCTAGAAATGTATAATATCCCAACAGTGAACCTGGAAGAAAAAGAAAATATGAACAGACCAATTATCAGCAATAAAATTGAATCAGTACTAAAACAACTTCCAGAAAACATAACTTCAGGACCAGGTGACTTCACAGGTTAATTCTGCCGAGTATATAAATGAGTTAACACCTATACTTCAAAAACAAGTCCAAAAAACTGTAGGCAAAGAAACACTTCCAAACTTACTCTATGAAGCCATTATCACCCTGATATCAAAACCAAACAAAGAGTTCACAAAAATATATTACAGGCCAATATTACTGAGGAATATAGATGCAAAAATCCTCTACAAAATTCCAGCAAACAGACTCCAACAACATATTAAAAAGCTCATACACTATGAACAAATGGGACTTAGCCCACGGAGGTAAGGATTTTTCAGTATCTGCAAAAATCAATCAATGTGATATGCCATATTAACTAATTGAAGAATAAAAACCATATGACAATCTCAATAGATGCATAAAATGCTTTTACAAAATTTAATACCCATTTGTGACAAAAAAAAAAAAAAAAACTCTCCAGAAAGTGGGCATAGAGGAAAACTGTCTCAGTACAATAAAGGTCATATATAACAAATCTACAGCACACATCATTCTCCATGGTGAAAAACTGAAGACATTTCCTCCACAATCCAAAACAATACAAAGATGTCCACTATCACCACTATTATTCAACATAGTTTTGGAAGTACTAGCCACAGCAATCTGAGAAGAAAAAGAAATGAATAGAATGAAATTGCAAAATAAGAAGAAAAATTGTCACTGTTTGTAGATGACATGAAACTGTACATAGAAAAATTCTCAAGAAGCCATCAGAAAAATATCAGAGATTATCAGTGAAATGGTAAACTTTCAGGATACAAAATATATAGAAATCTCTTGCATTCCTAGATATAAAAAAAAAACAAAAAAAAATCAGAAAGAGAAATTAAGGAAACAATCTCATTAACCCCCTCAAAAAAATAATAAAATACCTCAGAATAAACTTACCTAAGGAAAAAAATGCACTAGTCATAGCAAACACCCTCTTCCAAAAACACAAGAGAAGACTCTACACATGGACATCACCAGATGGTCAACACCGAATTCAGACTGATTATACTCTTTGCGGCCAAAGATGGAGAAGCTCTATACAGTCAACAAAAACAAGACCAGGAGCTGACTTTGGCTCAGATCATGAACCCCTTATTGCCAAATTCAGACTTAAATTGAAGAAAGTAGG
>NW_011491202.1:7138-7419 GCF_000754665.1 Bison bison bison | reverse complement strand
AGAATGGGAAAGACTAGAGATCTCTTCAAGAGAATTAGAGATACCAAGGGAACATTTCATGCAAAGATGGGCTTGATAAAGGACAGAAATGGTATGGACCTAACAGAAGCAGTAGGTATTAAGAAGAGGTGGCAGAAATAAACAGAAGAACTGTATAAAAAAAAAAGATCTTCACAACGAAGATAATCACAATGGTGTGATCACTCACCTAGAGCCAGACATCCTGGAATGTGAAGTCAAGTGGGCCTTAGAAAGCATCACTATGAACAAAGCTACTGGAA
>NW_011491202.1:2608-6000 GCF_000754665.1 Bison bison bison | reverse complement strand
ACTACAGATGGTGACTACAGCCATGAAATTAAAAGACGCTTACTCCTTGGAAGGAAAGTTATGACCAACCTAGATAGCATATTCAAAAGCAGAGACATTACTTTGCCATCAAAGGTCTGTCTAGTCAAGACTATGTTTTTTCCAGTAGTCATGTATGGATGTGAGATTTGGACTATGAAGAAAGCTGAGGGCTGAAGAATTGATGCTTTTGAACTGTGGTATTGGAGAAGACTCTTGAGAATCCCTTGGACTGCAAGGAGATCCAACCAATCCATTCTAAAGTAGATCAGTCCTGGGTGTTCTTTGGAAGCACTGATGCTGAAGCTGAAACTCCAGTACTTTGACCACCTCATATAAAAAGTTGACTCATTGGAAAAGACTCTGATGCTGGGAGGGATTGGAGGCAAGAGGAGAAGGGGATGACAGATGATGAGATGGCTGGATGGCATCACCGACTCGATGGACATGGGTTTGGGTGAACTCGGGAGTGCTGATGAACAGGGAGGCCTGGCGTGCTGCAGTTCATTGGGTGGCAAAGAGTCAGACACGACTGAGCAACTGAACTGAACTGAACTGAACTTTACTGAAGGAGACAACAGACCTGTACTCAGAAAACTATAGGATACTGATGAAAGAAGTCAAAGATGACACAAACAGATGGAATGACATACCACGTTCTTAGACTGATAGAATCAATATTGTGAAATTAGACTATATTATCCAGCCTTCTACAGATTCAATACAATATCTATCAAATTACCAATGGCATTTTTTACAGAATTACAACAAAATATTTTTTACAAATTGTATGAAAATACCCAGATACCCAAAGCAATCTTGAGAAAGAAAAATGGAGTTGGAGAAATCAGGTTTCCTGACCTTAGTCTATACTTCAAAGCTACAGTAGTCAAAATGGTATGGTACTATCAGAAAAACAGAAGAAAAAAAAATAGATCAGTAGAACAGGATAGAGAACCCAGAGATAAACCCAAGTACCTATGGTCACCTAGTCAATGACAAAGGAGTCAAAAATATACAATAATGCCGGGAGCCAGCACAGGAAATCCCACCCATGACAAGGTCATGCAGAGGAGACCTGACAGGCAAGGCGGATCAGAACTCAAGGGACTCCCTGGACCTGCTCGAGCATCTACCCTGAAACCAAAATCTGTCTGTCTACTGTTTACTATATTATGCTTTCACCAACTCTTCTGAAATTAGTAGGGGGCTATCCCCAACCACCTTTCTCTGAAGAAAATCAACTTAGGGCTCTAATTAATAAGTCTCCTGGCCATGAAAGGAGTATTTCAATTCAAATCCCTCTGATTAGCATTCTAGCTTGCTTGGCAGGTTTATCTATACTCTTGCAACTAATGAACATGATTGTTCACAACTCCCCAGTCATGAAAGGCACGGGAAGCCAAAGCATTCTAAAAGTCCTAGTGAGCATAGAGCCCTTTGAGGGATGAAAAATTATTAGATAGTACTGGTGAAGGGTTTCATTGTTGAGCCAATGCTTGCTGCCAAGTCTCCACATCCCTACCCATGATGTGCCTGGGAGTGCATTAGTTAATATAGTTGGAATGTAAGAAAAATAAATAATAGCCTTGACATTAGAAACATAAGACCTTGAGTTAATAGGTTCTTTCTTTGTTGTAACCCACTATACCTTTGCTCTATGAAATGTAACTTTATTTAGTACCTTATGAGGATGATGCAGATTGGAAAAATAAAGAAAAAACACTTTAAAGGAGAAAACAAGTTTTCTGGTTGACCAACCTTTATCAGGAAAGAGTCATAAAATGTTAGCAGGCCACAGGGCCAGAAGATAATGTACACAACAGAAGACCCTTGTAAGTGGAAAGGTATGCCAAAGGGAGACTGGTTTTGATAAGGGTCAAACTGATGGAATGTTGATCTGACTCTGCATGACCTTGCATATTTCACTTCTGGAAATGTGTAACTCAAGGTATAAAAGCTCTTTTTGAAAATAAAGCTGCAGACTCTGTTCCACCTAAGCTTGGTCTCCCCATGTCATTCTTTCTTTCTTTCTCTCTCTCTCTTTCTCTTCTTTTTCAGGCTGATCCCCTGGAGCGCAGAGGCCCTCTGAGTTCACTTTCCTGCCTGGGCTTCTAAGACCCTCTCGAGAAAGCACTCTGCATTTTCACTCCATCAAGAGGGCGCCTGAGGCCTCCGTGAACAGAGCAAGTCCCGTGTCAGGGGCTTTATTGGCTTTCTGTGTAAACCAAGGAATATCAGCCTCTTTCTCTCTACTTTTTCTCTCACCGACACCGTTCATCCTGAGGGTATCCCTGGATCCTGCTGGGGCTGGACCCTGGTACAATAAAAGTTTCTTCAAGAAACAGTGCTGGGTAACTAGACAGCTACATGTTAAAGAATGAAATTAGAACATTTTCTATCACTATATACAAAGTAAACTTAAAATGGGTTAAATACCTAAAGTTCAATATGCAGTAAGTTCAATATGCAGAATATTCTTTGACATAAATCACAGCAATATTTTTAGATCCATCTCCTACAATAGAATAATTAAATAAAATAAAAAATTAACAAGTAAGACTTAATTAAACTTAAAAGCTTTTGTACAGCAAACCTACTGAATGGGAGAAAATATTTGCAAATGACACTACAAACAAGAGATTAACTTCCAAAATACACAAAGAGTTCATACAACTCAATATCAGAAAAACAAACAATCCAATCCTAAAATAGGAATATCTAATAGCCATTTTCCAAAGAAGACATACAGATGGCCAAAAGGCACATGAAAATATGTTTACTATCACTAGATAAATGCAAATCAAAACTACAATGAGGTATCACTTCACACCAGTCAGAATGGCCATCATTAAAAGTCTACTGGGCATACACACTGAGGAAACCAGAAGGGAAAGAGACATGTGTACCCCAATGTTCATTGCAGCACTGTTTATAATAGCCAGGACATGGAAGCAACCTAGATGTCCATCAGCAGATGAATGGATAAGAAAGCTGTGGTACATATACATAATGGAGTATTACTAAGCCATTAAAAAGAATACATTTGAATCAGTTCTAATGAGGTGGATGAAACTGGAGCCCATTATACAGAGTGAAGTAAGGCAGAAGGAAAAACATAAATACAGTATACTAACGCATATATATGGAATTTAAAAAGATGGTAACAATAACCCAGTGTACGAGACAGCAAAAGAGACACTGATGTATAGAACAGTCTTATGGACTCTGTGGGAGAGGGAGAGGGTGGGAAGATTTGGGAGAATGACATTGAAACATGTAAAATATCATGTAAGAAACGAGTTGCCGGTCCAGGTTCGATGCACGATACTGGATGCTTGGGGCTAGTGCACTGGGACGACCCAGAGGGATGG
>NW_011491202.1:0-475 GCF_000754665.1 Bison bison bison | reverse complement strand
GGAAGGAAAGTTATGACCAACCTAGATAGCATGTTCAAAAGCAGAGATATTACTTTGCCAACAAAGGTCCATCTAGTCAAGGCTATGATTTTTCCAGTAGTAATATATGGATGTGAGAGTTGGACTGTGAAGAAAGCTGAATGTTGAAGAATTGATGCTTTTGAACTGTGGTGTTGGAGAAGACTTTTGACAGTCCCTTGGACTGCAAGGAGATCCAACCAGTCCATTCTAAAGGAAATCAGTCTTGGGTGTTCTTTGGAAGGAATGATGCTAAAGCTGAAACTCCAATACATTGGCCACCTTATGTGAAGAGTTGACTCATTTGAAAAGAGTCTGATGCTGGGAGGAATTGGAGGCAAGAGGAGAAGGGGAAGACAGAGGATGAGATGGCTGGATGGCATTACCAACTTGATGGACATGAGTTTGGGTGAACTCTGGGAGTTGGTGATGGACAGGGAGGCCTGGTGTGCTGCAA
>NW_011491201.1:18150-19614 GCF_000754665.1 Bison bison bison | reverse complement strand
AGCAGCAGTATGTGTTCAGTAAACGTTGGTGGAAGAAAGGAAGCACGGATTCAGGGTGTGGGTTATTAGAATTCCCAGCACCTCTATTGCAGTACAGTTCATCTCCTCCTTCAGAATACTCTCTTACTTGCTAACCTAGATTGTTTCTTTCTTCTCTTTTTCTCCCCCAAAATGTGCATGAAAACAAAAGTGACAATGAATCTTGAAAGTATTCTAAAATCTAAACATATTATCATCTTTTAACTTGATAATTTTCTGCTCAGCTTCTTGTGTAAATTGAGACCAAATGGATGGCAAGCCCCTTAGGGGCAGGGTTGAAAGCTCAGGCCTTTAAGGCTATATCCATGGGCAGAGCACCCTGCTTAGCATGGGTAGAGTCCCAGCAAATGTTGATAAATGAAGGCTGGCATCTACATGCTAACGAAGAAGAGCAGATAGAAGCAATAAAGATGAGAGTAATTTCTCCCCAGTGAATATTTCTCATGGGATTGCAGAGAAAGTAGATTAGGATTTGAGAAAGGTTTACAATTTTCAATGCAATACAGGCCTTTTTATATGTGAAAAAGAGAGTTTTTCCTCAATACTCAAGGGTGCAGACATTCACTGGGCTGCATGAAGACAAACACAGTGACAACATTCACTAAAATATTTATGCTCTTTGAGGAAACATAGGAACACAGTTATCTCTAAGAAGGATTCACATACTCAGCGTTAGAATTCAGTCCAAAAATTCACACTTCACTATAAAAGAAAAAAAATTCCTATCATCCTAGAAATGCTGCACCAACGATAATACATTGAAAGGAAGGCAAACATCCCCATGATGTACATCAATTTTGGAAAGCCATACTGATCAGTTATCTACAACATCTACAATTAATAAATAACCCTGGAGAAAAACAAGGCATTTAGTGACTTGAGCCTGGAGGGCAGATGTATTGGATGTGGCTAGCTCTATTAGGCGGAGAAAGCAATGGCACCGCACTCCAGATGGGAAATCCCATGGACAGAGGAGGCTGGTAGGCTACAGTCCATGGGGTTGCTAAGAGTCGGACACGACTGAGTGACTTCACTTTCACTTTTCACTTTCACATATTGGGGAAGGAAATGGCAACCCACTCCAGTATTCTTGCCTGGAGAATCACAGGGACGGGAGCCTGGTGGGCCGCCATCTATGGGGTCGCACAGAGTTGGACACGACTGACGTGACTTAGCAGCAGCAAGATATAATTTAAAAAACATAGTGACTTCTATGAAGTAATTACTATCTGATTCAAAGGTAAACTGATTCCCAAAATAGAGAAAGGGAATTATATAAATTTTATATGATTATATTTTTAGTACAGGAAAACTCAGAAAAGCAGCTTGTAAAAAATTAGAAACAAGTTAAGGAATAGAAAACTCCCATGTTAATCCTTGTCTAGGGACTAACCACTCCCATATCAAATTTTAAAAGTGGCAATA
>NW_011491201.1:15878-17114 GCF_000754665.1 Bison bison bison | reverse complement strand
ATGATGTGCATCCAGAACACATTTTCTAATTACAGCTATTTAACTATATTTATGAGGACACACTCAGCAAATTACAAAATCTATGAAGAGTATATATAAAAGCAAACAGGTTTAAATCCACACTTGGTCCCATGCTCTCACAAATGCAGAGCTCTAGATTAAAACATTACTTTCCATAAATTGTCAGAAAACCTTTCATCTGTACTACTTTAAATTTGTCTACCTGACAGGCCACGAAGTCTCCAAGTATCTAAAACATTGCCCCTCTGAGGGAAAAAAAGGCACCATGTGAAAATCTTTTTTTGCAGAGCAGCTCTGCCTGGATCCCTGGTAGCTCAGATGATAAAGAATCTGTCTTCCATGTGGGAGACCTGGGTTCCATCCCTGGGTTGGGAAGATCCCCTGGAGAAGGAAATGGCAGCTCACTCCAGTATTCTGCCCGGAGAGTTCCATGGACAGAGGAGCTTGGAGGGCTACAGTCCATGGGGTCACAAAGAGTCAGAATGACTAAGCACGAGTACAGGATATGCCTGGATGTTATGGAATGTGGACGGAGAGAAGCTAAACTAGGGGTTGCCCTCCACTGACTGAACCTGGTCTGAACTTGCGCACAAGCCAAAGGGCAGTCAGGACACTAGGAGGCCAACTGCCTTTCTAAGATACCTTGACTTGAAACGCCGTTTATCAGAAATATTCCATATTGGATCACAGAATAGCAATCCAACTGTGTCTTCTTAATGAGAAATGCAGGAAATAGATGAACAATGAGAGCAGTGGTCACTTGAGCTCATGTTACATCCCAATAAGACAGAGCTGTAATTTCCAGTTCACCCTAATAACTGATGTACATTCTTGTCTTGGAAAGACTATGCCTTTCCACCCACAATTCTCAAAGTGTATCATATCAAAGTTAACATGTACACTCCTATTCCTTATAGTCAATGTGCCAAAGTATTGCAACACAAATTATATCCTTCACTTTGAACACATATATGGCACCCCACTACAGTAGTCTTGCCTGGAAAATCCCATGGGCGGAGGAGCCTGGTGGGCTGCAGTCCATGGGGTCTGCATACAAGAGTCGAACACGACTGAATGACTTCACTTTCACTTTTCACTTTCATGCACTGGAGAAGGAAATGGCAACCCACTCCAGTGTTCTTGCCTGGAGAATCCCAGGGATGGCAGAGCCTGGTGGGCTGCTGTCTATGGGGTTGCACAGAGTCAGATACGACC
>NW_011491201.1:14580-15778 GCF_000754665.1 Bison bison bison | reverse complement strand
ACTGGATATCCTATACGGCTCTGCAGTAGCAGTTTCCAAATTATATTCTATTTAGTGCAACTTTCTCAAAAGGTATCAATATATACTGTATGCAAAAAGAATTCCATGTTCAAATATACTGGATTCTATGAAAGTTCCTTAGGGCATCAAAATACATTTTAGCAAATTAAAAGTTCTGAGCAATCCTTCCAGCATTTATTAAATATTGCTACCAGTTTTTTCCCAAGTTGTTCAACCATAAAATTATTTATCAACAAATACTTATTAATATCTCACAGAAAATTGACACACTATGATACCATTGGCTCCACTGCTATGCATATGTCTTAAACCAAACTCTGGTGAAACAGGCAAGAGAATTCACATTGAACCAAACTTTGGTGAAACAGGCAAGAGAATTCACATTTTTTTTTTTTTGCAGGTAAAAAAAATAGGGGAATCATTAATTCCCAACACATACTAAAAGATTAAAAAATAAACGATTGTTACCTATATGGATACCAACATTTAATATGCTAAGATATGATTAAAAGGACCTTGACAATATTTTCTAGCAATAATGAAGAGACTTAAGAAAATCTAGAGGTAAGAACAAATTGTTTTAAATAACTATTGTCTTTAAACATAAGATAATTATAACATTTTGCAGTCTATTTGTGTATTGATGACTGGAAATGGCTTCAATTGCTCTGCTTTGGGGAATTAAATATTATTGGCTACTGATTCATAAATATTTTGTTATTTCAGAAAATCAGTGTTTTTTTATCTCTAAATTTCTGCAGGATTTCTTCTTAAAAATAAAAAGGGAAATAGTATCAGAAGTTAAAAATCATTTTTATGTTTGTGAAACATACTGTTTGTAAAACTGTGTAAAAACAGGAGAGGAAAAGTGTACACATTCCTTAAACATGATTTTCTTCAAATATAACTGGACAAGATTATGTCTTTTGACTAAATTGTGATCATCTTTCACAGCCACTTAGATGCCAAAGATGAAGTGCTGACAGCTTCTGTCTCAAGTCTTCTTGAAGCTAATAAGAGAGTTGATGCCAACTTGGCAGCATCAATGCCCTGTTGGATAGGCAACGCAAGTCCCTGAGTCTGGGTGAGAAATTTGGCCTGGCAGCTGGGGGAATTTCTACAGAAAGCAATCAGAGGCAGATAAAAAAATGCTGCATTTTCAATTGTTAAAACCAAC
>NW_011491201.1:11579-12025 GCF_000754665.1 Bison bison bison | reverse complement strand
ACAACAAAAATCTTTCAGTTCAGTTCAGTCACTCAGTCGTGTCCAACTCTTTGCTACCCCATGAACCGTAGCATGCCAGGCCTCCCTATCCATCACCAACTGCCAGAGTCTACCCAAACCCATGTCCATTGAGTCGATGATGCCATCCAACCATCTCATCCTCTGTCGTCCCCTACTCCTCCTACCCTCAATCTTTCCCAACATCAGGGTCTTTTCAAATGAGTCAGCTCTTCGCATCAGGTGGCCAAAGTATTGGCGTTTCTATCAACTTCAACATCAGTCCTTCCAGTGAATACCCAGGACTGATCTCCTTTAGGATGGATTGGTTGGATCTCCTTGCAGTCCAAGGGACTTTCAAGAATCTTCTTCAACACCACAGTTCAAAGGCATCAATTCTTTGGCGCTCAGCTTTTTTTATAGTCCAACTCTCACATCCATACATGACC
>NW_011491201.1:10948-11479 GCF_000754665.1 Bison bison bison | reverse complement strand
ATAGGAAATACTATCTGAAAAATAATTAGGACTAATTAGAGAACTCGGTTACAAAAAAATATTAAAATAAATCAACAAATTTCCTTTCTATCAACATAAACAAAATATAAAAATCCATAAATACCTAAAAATTTATGCACAAATAAAACAAAATACTTTGAGACACAAAAGATGGCATGCATCAATAGAAAAACAGGTAAAATTTTCAACTGAAAAGAGTCAATATTTTGATATGTGGTCATTTTTGCCAAAACGTGTTTTAGAAAACAATATAAAGGGTTGCTGTAGTTTTCAACATAGCCTTGCTTGATTTATTCAGAATAAATTTACATTATTTTTGCAGATATTTTCATTTCTTTTTATGTTATATAGCCATTAGTTAATTCAGTTATCTCTTGAGTATGTGTGTGTCCCCTCCCCCTACCTTTCTTTGCTTTTTTTCCCTCTATTCTCACTGGCATTGCCCTAGTTCATCGTGTAATTTTTCCACAAGACTTTACCAGTAGGGACTTTTGATACTTCTCTTATGTT
>NW_011491201.1:9287-10848 GCF_000754665.1 Bison bison bison | reverse complement strand
GCTTGAACATCAGGAATTTCACGGTTCACATATTGCTGAAGCCTGGCTTGGAGAATTTTAAGCATTACTTTACTAGTGTGTGAGATGAGTGCAATTGTAGTTTTAGCATTCTTTGGCATTTCCTTTCTTTGGGATTGGAATGAAAACTGTCATTTTCCAGTCCTCTGGCCACTGCTGAGTTTTCCAAATTTGCTGACATTTTGAGTGCAGCACTTTCACAGCATCATCTTTTAGGATTTGAAATAGCTCAACTGGAATTCCATCACCTCCACTAACTCATTTGTAGCGATTCTTCCTAAGGCCCACTTGACTTCACATTCCAGGATGTCTGGCTCTAGGTGACTGTGAGTGATCACAAAAATCTTTACTAGTTCTCAACTGCTTACAGCATGTCATTTGAAGGCTTTAGGTTGTCATTTTAGACCTCTAAGATCAAGATTCAAACCCCCTTTTAGCCATATCCCCCTAAACTCTCTATTCTGTATCTATTACCCAGTAAAACTAGGCTTTCCATTCTCCAGAATCATATTTTCACCATCTGAGAAGTCCCAGAGTAAATATTACCAACCTCCATCATGAAATCTCACCTCATTCCCATCTGAAATTAAAATTCTTTCCCCTTTCTGTCTGATAAAAATTTGTTCGCAAATCCACACTAGCATTTATTCTATCATTCTACTATAAAATATTTATTATTTGTGGTTATTTGTGTACTGTATAAATGGTAAGGTCCTTCAGGGCAGAGCTCATGAAATATTTATACTTATGTTCCCTACTGCACCACAGACACAATATCTTGTATTTAGTAAGTAATCAATAAATGTTAGATTAATTTATTAAAATTAGTAAATTTATGGAATATAAGGGGGTACATATTACTCTAATTTAATTATAGCTATCATTTTCAGATGTTCAGCATGTTCCACACAATATGCTAAGTAACTTCCATTTTATTCTCAAACAGCTTGATGAAATAGGTATTATTAGTCTCATTTGTTGAGGCTTCCCTAGTGGCTCAGACGATACAGCGTCTGCCTGCAATGCGGGAGACCTGGGTTTGATCCCCAGGTCAGGAAGATCACCTTGGAGAAGGAAATTGGCAACCCATTTCAGTACTCTTGCCTGGAAAATTCCATGGATGGAGGAGCCCAGTAGGCTATAGTCCATGGGGTCACAGAGAGTTGCACATGACTAACTTCAACACGATATACTAAGCACCTTACATTCCATTCACTTTTATTCTCATACAACCTGAACTAGGTATTTAGTAGCCTCATTTTTCAGGTAACCAAGAGAGTGCATCTTGACTAAAAGTGGCACACCCAATTTAAAACCTAATTTGACTCTAGGTCTGTGTGTGTGTGGGTGTGTGGGTGTGTGTGTGTGCCCATGTGCACATGCCAGCTAGTAGAAGTAAAGATAGATGTAAAGCCCTAAGAATAAAGGGACATGATAAAAATTCCAGAAGAAACAATTACAAGAAAATATGCACAAACATTTGCTACTTTGAAGCCAGGAAGATTCACAAAGAAAGAAAAGGTTGGGGACATTTTTTTTTTTT
>NW_011491201.1:4121-6272 GCF_000754665.1 Bison bison bison | reverse complement strand
GCTTTGGAATTGAAAATTCAAAATATCAGTGTTCTATTAGGCATTCTGCCCCATTTTTGCAAAAAAAATCACAAAGAAAAAAATTACAAAATATTTTAACACATTACTATGTAAAAAGTCAAACATATACAAAAACAGAGAAAGGAGTATAATGAATACCCATGTATCTATGTATCTATTACAGAGCTTCAAAAAATAATCTACATAAAATCTTGTTTTCTTTCTATTCTCATTCATCTTTCCATCATATTATTTTTATACAAGCTCCATATAAACATCTTTCATCCACTAATTATTTCATTTTATATTTCTAAAAATTAAGAAGGCCATTTTGTGCTAGTACCATACTATTTTCATTTCTGTAGCTTTGTAGTATAGCCTGAAGTCAAGGAGGGTAACACCTACAGTTCTGATCTTCCAGCCTAAGAATATTTTGGCTATTTGAGGTCTTCTTTGTTTCCATACAAATTTTGAAATTATTTGTTCTGCTTGTGTGAAAAACACCATCGGTATTAATATTTTGATTGGGATTGCACTGAATCTATAGAATGCCTTGGGTAGTATCGTCACTTTAACAATATCAACTCTTCCGATCTAAGAACACAGTATATCTTTCCATCTGTTTGTGTTGTCTTCAATTTCTTTCATCAGTGTCTTAAAGTTTACTGGAGTCTTTTACCTCCTTAGGTAGCTTTATCTCTAGGCATTTTATTCTTTTGGATGTGATCATGAGATTGCTTCCTTAGTTTCTCTTTCTAATAGGCTGTTGTTAGCATACAGAAATGCAACATATTTCTGTGTACTAATTTTATATCCTGCAATTTTACCAAATTCATTGATAAGCTCTAGTAGTTTTCTGGTGGCACTTTTATGATTTTTCTATGCAGAGTATCATGTCATCTACAAACAGTAACAGATTTACTTCTTCCCTTCCAATTTGGATTTCTTTTATTTCTTTTTCTTTTCTTACAGTTGTGTTGAAAAAAAAAAGTGATAACAGTGGACATCCCTGTCTTGTTCCTAATCTTAAGAGGAAATGCCTTCAGCTTTTCACTACCGAGTATGATGTTAGCTGTGGGTTTGTCAAGTACAGCCTTTACTATGGTAAGGTATATTCTCTCTATGCTCATTTTCTGCAGAAAATGAGCAAAAGTACATTTTTTATCATTAATGGATGTGGAACTTTATCAAAAGATGATCTAATCTATTGAGATAATCATATGATTTTTAGTCTTCAATTCATTAATGTGGTATATAAAAAAAAAAAAAACATAAAGGTCAATGGAACAGAATAGAGAGCAGAGAAATAAACCCACACACTTGATGTCAATTTATGACAAAGGAGGCAAGGATATACAATGGAGAAAAGACTGCCACTTCAATAAGTGGTGCTGGGAACACTGGATAGCTACACATAAAAGAATGAAATTATAACATTCTCTAATACCATATATGAAAATAAAATGGAGCAAAGACCTAAATGTAAGACCAGATACTATAAAACTCCTAGAGGAAAACACAGAACATTCTTTGACATAAATCACAGCAATAAATTTTGGAACCATATCCTAGAGTAATGGAAATAAAAACAAAAGTAAACAAATGGGATATAATTAAACTTAAAAGCTCTTGAACAGTAAAGATCATTGATGAAATGTAAAGATGACCTACTCAATGGAAGAAGATATTTGCATATGATATGACTGACAAGGGGTTAGTAACCAATGAACTATAAAAACACTTCATGCAACTCAACATCAAAAAATACAAACAAGACAATGAAAAAATGAGTACAAGAGTTGAACAGATATTTTTCCAAAGAAGAAATGCAGATGGCCAACAGGCAGATGAAAAGATGTTAAACAATGCTAATCATCATGGAAATGTAAATCAAAGCCACAATGAGCAGCCTGATGCTTTGTCACTACCTAGAGGAGTGGGATCAGAGGGGAAGGGAGGTTCATGAAGGAGGAGATATATATATATGTATATATATATATAAATATAAATAATTATGGCTGATTTGAGTTTTATGGCATAAAGAAACACAACACTAAAAAGCAATTATCCTCCAAATAAAAAATAAATTAAAAAACACAATGAAATGTGACCTCATACCCTCATACACTACTGGTGGGATTATAAATTGGT
>NW_011491201.1:0-278 GCF_000754665.1 Bison bison bison | reverse complement strand
AGGCAGGAGGAGAAGGGGATGACAGAGGATCAGATAGTTGGATGGCATCACTGAGTCAATGGACATGAGTTTGAGCAAGCTCTGGGTGTTGGTGATGGACAGGGAAGCCTGGTGCGCTGCAATCCATGGGATCGCAAAGAGTCAGACATGACTGAATGACCAAACTAAACTGAATAAGATGAGAGGGGATGAAAATGTAATCAGGAATCTAAGGTGCAAATATGATCATAGAGCTTTCTAAGCCTTAATTTACCCACTTCGTACATTTCTCTACATTG
>NW_011491200.1:8343-8694 GCF_000754665.1 Bison bison bison | reverse complement strand
GGGGCCCTGAAGAGACAAACAGGTCATGTAGAACATTGGCCGAACTGCAGGAAGGTGAGGGCTTCAGGCTTATGGACAGTTCTCTATTCGTTCAAAATGTACTAGGAATGGAAGTGTCAGGCATAGACGTCCAAGAAGGGATGAAGACCAGCCTCCAGGTTCTGGGCCTCCATCAGCATCCACTAGTGACCTTTGGGACAATAAAGCCGCCTCAGAGAATGGTCCTCCTACTGCGGCTGCCCTTAGAGACCGGGGAGAAGCTGGGTTTTCAGGCTTGGAGGGAACAAGTGTACCGGGCTGAGCAACCTCCAAGCCTAAGGAGCCCGAACACCTTGGCAGGCCCCTCCGAGG
>NW_011491200.1:4694-5111 GCF_000754665.1 Bison bison bison | reverse complement strand
ATGAGGCCTCCTCAGGAACGAGCTGCAAATGAGAACCGTATGGAGTTTCGGGATCCCCGCAGGAACACAGGGAAAGGATACAGTTGCGTCCATGGGAAAGTTATTATCATCTCCGCTGAAGTTAAACATTCAGGAGGCTCTGTTTTCCATCTCCTCTGCCTGGGAGCCTGCGAAGGGGGAGGAGGCTTGGGGGGCTTGTCGGGAGGGCCTGGTGGGTCATGTTTTCTGAGGGGAGTCAGGGACAGGGAGGCCCTGCGTCTGCTTGCTCCTTCTCCGGTGCTGGGGAAGCTGGTTTGCCGAGGGCATGCTCTCTGTGGGGGCTGTCAGGTTGCTTCGCCTCTGCAAGAACCTGGGCAGAGGGAGGGGAGGATGAGGGAGAGGCCTGGGGCCCTGAAGAGACAAACAGGTCATGTAGAA
>NW_011491200.1:0-289 GCF_000754665.1 Bison bison bison | reverse complement strand
GTTGATGGGAGGGTGCCATGGTTCTAGAAAAAGAGGTAGGACCAGAAATATTGTTGTGGGCATTTTGGGGGGGGAATAAAATCTGCCACACACCTGACACCAATGTGCCAGTCCCCAGTCTCGTGCCCTCACTTTCCTCCCCACTCCTCCCCTTCCTCGGCTCGGCTTTGCCTGTGTGATTCCTGGAGTCCATGGAAGGCGCTGGAAGGACACTGCAGGACAGGAGGAAGGGACAATTCAGGGTATTGCTTCTCCTTGCTGTCTGCTTCAGGAGCAGGAGTTCCTCAGT
>NW_011491199.1:9177-11319 GCF_000754665.1 Bison bison bison | reverse complement strand
ACACATATATATGGACTTTAGAAAGATGGTAATGAGGATCCTACATGCAAGGCAGCAAAATAGATACAGATGTAAAGAACAGACTTTTGGACTCTGGGAGAAGGCGAGGGTGGGAAGATTTGAGAGACTAGCATTGAAATATGTATATTACCATATGTAAAATAGATGACCAGGGCAAGTTTGATGCACGAAGCAGGGCTCTCAAAGCTGCTGCTCTGAGAGTTGGCAGGGAGGTAGGAGGGGAGTTCAGGATGGGGGGACACATGTGCATCCATTGCTGACTCATGTCGATGTATGGCAAAGACCACCACAATATTGTAAACTAATTATCCTCCAATCAAAATCAATTAATTAAAAATATATATCCTGGGATAAAACATAATGTAATAGAGTATGAAATGGAATATATATGTGTATATAATATATATATATATGTATAACTGAGTCACTTTGCTGTACAGCAGAAATTAACTTTGTAAATCAGCTCTACTTCAATAAAATATTTTTTAATGGGGATGATGTTAATCTGCCTCACATGGTTGTTGAGAGAGTTAAAAAGTCACAAAAAGACTGGTACAGATATGGGGAGCCAATGTTATTACCACATGGTCTGGTTTCTACCTAGCACCTCTAGGAGAGAATAAGGAAATCCCAAGATCAAGAGGGAAATATAAAGGAGTCTATTTTAGTCTGGGTGACCTCTAAAAAGGAGAAATGTATGGTTGATGAGGCTAGAGCTCTTCCAGTGTTATCTATTCTCCTGGGTATATTTTCACCTTGTCCTCAGGTGCCAGGTTGGGCCATCAGTTTGGGTCATAACTCTCTTTTGGGTTCATCATCAGTTGCCTCTCTGCCTGACTGGAATTTGAGCAGGCAAATAAAACCAAGTTCAGGAGTTAGAGTCATGTCAAAAGCCAATCAGCTTTATATCAAAATTAAGACTGACTCTATAAATACTGGTTAGGTCAACAATCAGCCCAGCCAGAGAAGCAGCACAAATTCAGGGAAGAGAATTTGACTAGGAATCAAGTCAGAGGTTTGGCTCTGACTCTGCTCTTGACCAGCTGTGAGACCTTTCATGAGTCTGAGAGTTATATAAGGGAAAGGGAATATGTGAGAACTCCTTCTGGGCTGTAAGATGGCATATAAATGAAAGCAGGTAACACTATTGCTTGTATTATGTAATGTAGGAAAGTGTTACTTTTAGTAATCTAACCTCAGATGTGATGTCTTTGGTTGCAAATGGGATACAGCATGTTGGATTGGTATATCCCATTTCCACTTAATAAACAATTGAAAATGCAAGATCTATTATTTTTATCATTATTTTCACATTTGAAAACAAGTTTATTCAATAGTGGTGGGGGATCTTAAGGATCTCTTCCCACGTCCAAGGATCTCTTTCCACAGGGTAATGGAAATGGTCTGGAATAAAAAGAGGTGATGGCTGTAAACATTGTGAATATACTAAAACATATGCACACACACACACAAATCACTTTTAAATGGCAAGTTTTATCTCAGTTTTTAAAATTACAACAACAAAAACTCTTGCCCAGAAGTCATGAGGGCCATGAATCCTAGATCTGAAGCAATGAGAACAGACCCAGAGCAGCTAAGTCAAACATTGCTTCTTACTCCATGAACTGTGGACTTGTGAGAGATAGAGGAGTTTTTTGAGTGGTGTGTATGTGAGAGAGAGACAGACTACTTAGGTATAAAAGCAGTACATCCCAGAAATAGTTAAGATGTATTAATATTGATAATGGGTGAGGAAATGGTGTCCCCAGAATGGTTTTGAGGATCTTGACTCGAGGATCCCTATTGGCTCTAGGGACTAGTAGCCCACATTTATTTATCTGAGAGTTAAGGTAAATGACAAAGGATGAGATGGTTGGATGGAATCACCAACTCCATGGACATGAGTTTGAATAAACTCTGGGAGTTGGTGATGGACAGGGAAGCCTGGCATGCTGCAGTCCATAGGGACACAAAGAGTTGGACACAACTGAGAGACTGAACTGAACTGAAAGTAAATGCAACCTTAAATTGGCCAACCATTCTAATTTGCCCAGAATTGAGGGGTTTTCTGAGATGTGGCAATGTAGCTTCTTTCTTTCTTTTTGCAATGTTCTAAAAGAC
>NW_011491199.1:5841-6712 GCF_000754665.1 Bison bison bison | reverse complement strand
TAGTGGATAGGGAGACCTGGGGAGAGGGAGAGACACAGGGGAAAGGCCAGTCAGTGGATCAGTCAGAACCCACACAGCACAGCATTTATCGATTAAGGTGCCTGTCTTATATATGTGGTTCATAGCTCCCCGAAACAATTACCATTGTAACACCAAAGATCACTGATCACAGAGCACCATAATAAACATAACAGTAATTAAAATTTTCAAATATTGCAGGAATTACCAAAACGTGACAGAGAGACACAAAGTGAGTAAATGCTATTGGAAAAATTGTGCCAATAGGCTTGCTTGACATAGAGTTCCTGCTATTCTTCAATTTGTTTAAAAAAAATTGTGAGGCACAATAATATTTTTACTACTTTTGTCTTCTAACCTTCACACTAGTTTTATAATTAATTAATATGTTACCTTTACTATGTATTCATTTTTCTAGTGAGATTCATTCTTTCATTTTGTGTTCTTGTTAACATAATTAGCATCCTTTCTTTTCAGCTTAAAGAAGTCCCTTCAGCATTTTAGTGGTAATAAACTTCTTTAGCTTTTGCTTTTCTTGGAAACTCTATTTCCTATTCGATTCTGAATGATAATTTTGCCAGACACAGTGATCTTGGTTGGAAGGCTTTTTTTTTCAGCACTCTGAATATATTGTGCCACTCCCTTCTGGCCTGCAAAGTTTGTGCTGAAAAAATCTTCTGGTAGTCTTATTAGGGTTCCATTGCATGTAACAAATTGTTTTTCTCTTGATGCTTTTAATATTTTTTCCTCATCTTTACTTGTTGACATTTCAATTATAATGTGTCTTGGTGTGGGTCTCTTTGGATTCATCTTTTTTGGAATTCTCTGAACTTCCTGGATCTGGAAAAAATAT
>NW_011491199.1:4153-5741 GCF_000754665.1 Bison bison bison | reverse complement strand
TTTATTTCAGTCATTGTATTCTTCAGTTCTGTGACTTTTATTTGATACTTTTTTATATTTTCCATCTCTTTGTTGAAGTTTTCACTGTTTTCATCTATTCTTCTCCCCAGTTCAGTGGACATCTTTATTACCATTACTTTAAACTTTTAATCAGGTAAACTACATATCTCCATTTTATTGATTTTTTTCCTGAGATTTTTATCTTATTCTTTCATTTGGAACATATTGCTGTGTTTCTTCATTTTGCTTGACTCTCTATGTTGGTTTCTGTGCAGTAGATGAAACAATCACCTCCGCCAGTCTTGAAGGAGTGTTCTCATGTAGAAGATGAAACTTCATTCAGCCCTGTGCAATTCCTTTGTCATCTGTCAAACTTCTGGGCTTGTCCAAACATTCTATTACATGTTTAATAGCTCCCAGTAGTTGAGAATGTGCCAAAACCTGTCAGTGTCCCAAAGGGAGGATCCCAGCACCTGATCCAGGCTAACTGGAAGCCAGATGCTAAGGCAGAAACTTTTAAAAGTATGCAAATCCATACAGTCCTGGGGGACCACAAGCCTAAGCCACACCAGCTGCCAGAACCAGGTGATCTTGGAGATGTCCCCTGGGTGGCAGTCACAAAACTAGGGTCTCCAAACAAGTGTATAAGTTCTTTTTTGGGAGATACTGGCAAGCTGGAGTAAGACAGAGGGAGAGCACAGATTGGTGTACACAGCCCTATGTTCCTTGAGAAAAGCTCCATAGGCCACTAAATGTATGCAAAACCAGAAGTCTGCCATCAGTTCAAAGCCCCAAGATGAGCAAAGTGGCCTCCTTCACAGAAAGACTAGGGGAGAGGGCATGCCTTAGTCCATAGTCTGTGCAGTGCCCTGGGGGAGGTAGTCTGCCAAGAACCATACCTCTGATTGTCACAGTTCTGTCAAGAACACAAACCCCTCTGGCTGCCCAAGCCAGGTGATCAAGGAATGTCCCCTGGGCATCAGCCACAAAACCCTGGCATTAGATGCATGTAAAACTCCCTTCCAGGAGACACTGGCTCTGTGGAGCATACCAGAGGGTTAGGGTAAAGATAGTATCTACCCTCTGAGGTCTCTGGGAAGAATTATAGTCAGCACCTAGAGACATATTTAATTAGAACCCTGCCACCTAGGCCACAGTCATTATGGTTAGCTAATATGCCTTCACAGAAAGATGGAGCTCTTAGGTTCATTGCCTCTTGCTGTGTCGGAGGGAGGTAGCTATTTAAGAATTCTTTCTCCCTTGGTTACAATCCTGAGGGACCCACAAGTGGCCCCATTGGCCACCAGAGCAAGATGATGTATAGGTGTCCCCTGCCAGGAGTCAAAAAACTGGGGCACCAGACAAGGGTGGAAACTGCTTTCTGGGTGATACTGACTATTACAGTCCCATATGACCAGGAATGCAAGTTACCCTGGCCTCCAAATCCAGGTGATCAAGAGGCATCCCCTGGTTGCAGCCACAAAATATGGAGCACCATAAATAGATGGGGAAACAGTGGAAACAGTGGCTGACTTTATTTTGGGGGGCTCTAAAATCACTGCAGATGGTGATTGCAGCCATGAAATTA
>NW_011491199.1:3285-3439 GCF_000754665.1 Bison bison bison | reverse complement strand
CAAGTATTTGTCTGATTTTGTCATATGTCTTTAAAGCTATCTTCACTTTTTTCCATTCTTTTTTGTCTTTTTGCTGCTCTAATTAGGTGAGTTCTACTGCTTTGTCTTTGAGTTGAGTGATCCTTTCTTTTGCTTCAACTATTGTGTTCTTGAA
>NW_011491199.1:906-1569 GCF_000754665.1 Bison bison bison | reverse complement strand
TCTCTAGTACCACAGTTCGAAAGCATCAATTCTTCGGTGCTCAGCCTTCTTTATGGTCCAACTCTCACATCCATACATGACTACTGGAAAAACCAGAGCCTTGACTAGATGGACCTTTGAGAGAAAAGTAAATGTCTCTGCTTTTGAATACACTGTCTAGATTTGTCATAGCTTTTCTTCCAAGGAGCAAGTGTCTTTTAATTTCATGGCTTCTGTTACCATCTGTAGTGATTTTGGAGCCCAGTCACTGTTTCTATTTTTTCCCCATCTATTTGCTGTGAAGTGATGGACCAGATGCCATGATCTTAGTTTTCTGAATGTTGAGTTTTAAACCAACTTTCTCACTCTCCTCTTTCACTTTCATCAAAAGGCTCTTTAGTTCCTCTTCACTTTCTGCTATTAGGGTGGTATCATCTGCATATCTGAAGTTATTGATATTTCTCTTGGCAAACCTTATTTCAGCTTATGTTTCATCCAGCCTGGTATTTCGCATGATGTAAGTTCATACAAGCACTAATTTATCTCTAAGCCAATCAGAATTTAGTTCCTTCAAGCGAGGCTTCAGGAGTATGTGAATGGAGAACTTCCAGATGTACAAGCTGGATTTAGAAGAGGCAGAGGAATCAGAGGTCAAATTGCTGCCATCCATTGGACTGTAGAAAT
>NW_011491199.1:391-806 GCF_000754665.1 Bison bison bison | reverse complement strand
AACATTCAGAAAACTAAGATCATAGTATCCAGTCCCATCACTTCATGGCAAATAGATGGGGAAAAGAATGGGAAGAGTGACAGACTTTATTTTCTTGTCTCCAAAATCACTACAGATGTTGATTGCAGCCATGAAATTAAAAGATACTTGCTCCTTGGAAGAAAAGCTATGACAAACATAGACAGTGTATTCAAAATCAGAAACATCACTTTGCTGACAAATGTCCATATAGTCAAAGCTATGGTTTTTCCAGTAGTCCTGTACGGATGTGAGAGTTGGACCATAAAGAAGGCTGAGAACCGAAGAATTAATGCTTTCTAACTGTGGTGCTGGATAAGACTCTTGTGAGTCCCTTGGACAGCAAGGAGATCAAACCAGTAAATCCTAAAGGAAATCAACCCTGAATATTCATTGG
>NW_011491199.1:0-291 GCF_000754665.1 Bison bison bison | reverse complement strand
TGTCCATTGAGTTGATGATGCCATCCAACCATCTCCTCCTCCGTCATCCCCTTCTTTTCATGCCCTCAATCATTCCCAGCATTAGGGTCTTTTCCAGTGAGTCAGTTCTTTGCATCAGGTGGCCAAAATATTGAAGCATCAGTTTCAGCATCAGTCTTTCCAATGAATATTCAGGGTTGATTTCCTTTAGGACTGACTGGTTTGATCTCCTTGTTGTTCAAGGAACTCTCAAGAGTCTTCTCTAGTACCACAGTTCGAAAGCATCAATTCTTCGGTGCTCAGCCTTCTTTA
>NW_011491198.1:19581-20128 GCF_000754665.1 Bison bison bison | reverse complement strand
GGGTGATTCTGAAACAGATGGTGCTTAGAGCCTGCTCTCCTTGCATGGCCTTGTCTTCTTCTTCTGTGACCTTCCATGTCAGTAATGACGGGTCTCAATCCTGCTCTTGGCCTAAGGCTCCCTTGCGCTCCTGCTGGACCCAGGCAGCCACCTAGCTGATGACTTGAAGACTTGGAGCCATTTCAAATTTAACATGTTCAAGGTGGAACTCTTACCCTCCACAGCCCCTCTCCCTAGAAGTCCTTAGCTCAGTGAACTGCCTCTTCCTCAGCCCCTCACCTTGGACTTACATATCTGTCGGGAAGGCCTGCAGTCTACATGGAAAGCATTGCTCACAACCATCTACTTCCTTCATTTGGAACAGCTAAGAGCTACTTCATTTTCTGTCAGTACTACTGCAAGTTCTTCCGTGTTGTTTCCTCTGTTATACTCTGCCCCTCCCTAAAACAGTTCAGTTCAGCCTCAATAAAACAGTTCAGTTCAGTCGCTCAGTTGTGTCAGACTCTTTGTGACCCCATGGGCTGCAGCATGCCAGGTCTCCCTGTCC
>NW_011491198.1:17858-19481 GCF_000754665.1 Bison bison bison | reverse complement strand
TCTCCCTTTGTCTCCATGTCTCCATATGTGAACTTGGGACCATAGTATTGCCTACAACATAAGCTTGTTATAAGAATTCATTTAGACGGCACATGCTAAATGCTTAGCACAGTGACTGGCATGTAATAAGCACTCAGTACATAAATATGACTTTCAGCTATTTGTATCTTATCCTAAAGGCAATGGGAAGTCATTGAAGGGATTTGTGTGACTGAAACATTAAGATGATGGAGGCTGATTTTGTGTGGAAAATGGATGTGAGGCCATGGAGGCAGCTGGGGGTAGGCAATCAGCAACGGGGCTTCGGCAGAGATGCAGGGAAGTGGTAATGGCTGGAGGCCTGGACCAATATAGTGGCCATGGGTTATGAAGGACAGAACTTGGGGAGAAGCCCCAGATTTTGCTGGCATAGGGTGAAGGACAGGTTGGGACTCACAATGACACCTGGGTTTCTGGCTGCAGTAACCAGGTAGCCGAAAGCCTGGCCATCAGGATGGCAAAGGCAAGAACAACATTCTGTGCAGGGAGGATGATGAAATTAGTCTGATGCATACAGAGCTCCAGGGAGCTGCGATTCTTCTAGACGGAGATGTGGGTAAGCAGGGAGAGAGATCCTAGCACGTGTTCTAGCCACACCGAACCACCCAGTGTCCTGGAAACGGCGAGCTCTCCCAACCCTTTCTTCCTTTACACAAACTGTTCTCTCAGCCAGAACTTCACTCTCCACTGATCAAAATCCCACCCAGCCTTCAAAGGTAAGAGCAATGTGAGCATTGGTTTATAGTACACACTGTCTTAACGTGAGAACACTGAAGACCTGAGAGTCTGCTCATTTGATCACTTTCACACCCACCTCCTCTGCTAGTTTGCGATCTCCATGGTGGCTGGGACTTGGTCCAAGGCTTCTGCATCCTCCAGCCCCCAACCCAGGGAAGACACAGAGCAGACATTCAGTGGATGTGCATTACCTACAATTTAAAAATCCACTTTATTAAGGACGTGTGGCTGCAGTGGGGAGCGGTGGGCGTAGTGTGGTCCTGCAGAATTTGCTCCAGGTCAAAGCCCACAGCCAACGAGTGAATCTCCAAGATTTCCTTAGTTGTTCCTCATCCCTGATGGGCCGACACCACTGGCATGAGGCTTCTCAACAAGCAGTGGAGCTAACCTCCCATCACAGCTTACCTTGCCCTTTGGCACTGACTCTAGGTGCTCACTTTGACCTCCTGCCCTGGATACCACCCTGCCACCGGCTTTGCTAGTTCCATGCCTTTCATCTGGAATCCCAAGTTCTTCTCGCACTCATCTTTTGCTTCCACTGCACCCAGGGCTCCAGTCCTAATTCTTGTCTCATTTCTCAGACCATCTCCATCTGTAGTGTCTTCTATCAGTGCACGGAGTCCCCCATGCAGCCAGATGTTCTGACATCTGGCTTGAATGCAATTCAAGTGGGCCAGGTACCAAAAAAGTCTGGTGAGATAGAACTCACGTCTCTCAGCTGCCTGGGGCATGGCCAGCCGCTCCTTGCCTCTCTTATAGATGCTCATCTCTGTGTTCCCAGGACCCCACAGCCTCCTGGCTTTCTCCCTAGCTGTCTACTTCTGATTTCTCTCTCTCGCTCTCTCT
>NW_011491198.1:14422-14852 GCF_000754665.1 Bison bison bison | reverse complement strand
AATTTAGCCTGGGGTAGGTTAGGTTAACCCTAACCTCTGGCCTCTGGACAAATCCATCCTACCACTTGTTTTGTTAATAAAGTTTGATTGGACCCCAGCCACACCCATTTGTCTACCTACTGCCTGTGGCTACTTTGAAGCTATGATGGACAGTCCCCAGGCCAATATGAATGTCGTCTGAGTGAATGCCACTGAGGGGACCTTAAGCGGGTCTTCAGGAGAGTAGGTTTAAGTCAGTCTCCCAGTTTGGATGGATGTGAGTTGCACCAGCTTTACAAATGCTGTGACTGAAGGAAAGCAATGGTGGCCTCCCAGTCCACTGCTTGTCACAGGTGTGACATGCTACGCTGTGTCCTAAAGGAGTCTCTTGCTCTACCCTTCAACAATGTCTCTTAGAAATACAAGCACTAGGACTTCCCTAGTGGTCCAG
>NW_011491198.1:11363-14322 GCF_000754665.1 Bison bison bison | reverse complement strand
CTTAACACTCAGTACTTCCACTGCAGGGTCCATGAGTTTGACACCTGCTCCAGGGAAGATCCTTCATGCCGACAGTGTGGCCAAAAAAAAAAAAAATTACATAGGCCAGAAGGCAGTGAAATGATATGATGTGTCTCTAATGTGAAAAAAGAAAAAAAAAAAAAGATTACTCCCCAGCCCCCTCTCCAAATGCAAGTACCTCTGAGAATTCTGATGTAGTCATATGCATGTGAATCAGCTGCACTGGGAATTTGGTGTCAAGTAGAAGGAATAAGCTGAAAGAGCATCAGTTTGACTCAGGGTGGAGAGGTTACTCTTAGAGCTCGTGGCCCTTGTTGCAGAAGATGCCTTCTGATTGAGAAGCTGCTAGGCTGGGCAGGCGCCGGGCAGGGTGAAGCGGGGGCATGCATAGGCACCAAAAGAAGAGAGAGACGAGGCCAGAGGGTCAGTTTGCCTTCCTCTAATAGACATCTTCACATGTCAGCAACAAATCAAATTAAATATTTTTATTCCTTTCCAGTCTTCTTTCTGGGTTTCCTGTAGCTCAGCTGGTAATGCAGACTAGCCTTCTCTACTTACACCCAAAAAATAATTAGGCAGAGGTTATTTATACATTAGAAGTCAAGTATGATTCCCAAGTATAAAACTGCTCATTTTGAATGAGTTATTAACTAGCACCTGAAGGAATACTCTTTGTGATTAAAGATGTCAGCGAATGCCCAGTAGCCACTTTTAAGGGGGGAGGGCACTTTTAAGGAGGCTTAATGACAAATTCAGAATGACTGAGTGGTCTTGGATGTACTCAGAATCTTTAAAAACTAACAGTACCGAAAATAAACAAACGGAAGCCCTTGAGTCTGGAGGAGTCCCCCCCACCTTTTTCTTTTCTTTTGTTAACAAAACTTTCTCTATAGAATGAAATTCCAAGGAGAATTTCTGAGAGTATTTTTTTTTATAGTTCAGATAATTTAAAGTTGCTATTCTGAATAGAGTCTGTTGAGCTATAACCTGAATTTAAATTCTTTGGAATTATTTTCAATTCTATCTAATTGAGGGTAAATAATAAAAAATAGACCCAACTCCAATTAGAGAAGATGATATTACAATCAACTAACCTTTGTGCTCCATTTGCCAAGCTCAAGAAATAACCTCAAAATTGAAACCTAAGATTGAAATAATAAATATAAGCAGGTCTTACCATTTCTGGTATGAGGTTGTTACTATAGTGCCATCTTCAGTGCAATGTACAAAGGAAGCTGTTTTTTTTCCTTTGTTAAAAAAAAAATCAAGCATAAGAAACTATTCTTTTGAGGATCTCACAACATGAAAATGCTAAAAATGACAGAGAAATTTATGTCTCTTCTAAAGTGATGCTTACTGTCTAACTGGTATTTAGCATTGTGGATTTGTATCTGGCAGGTATCATGCATTAGTAATTAAACTACTATAGATAAAGTATTTGAATGTTTGGAGCCAAATACATATTTAACTTGCTTTATTAAATGACTTAAGTGTATAAACCAGAGAATCTTTGGATCTGAGAGTTAAGAGTGTTTTCAAAGATCATCTGCTCTAAACTTGCATTCAAATACATTTTCTTGAATGACATCCATCCTCCTTGTCAGAACCATTCAGACTATGGACACCTCCCTGGACAAAGAATTCTGTATTTTGGAATCTAGCTCATTCCAGTTATAGGCTGCTATGAATCCTTATGGAAAATGTCCTTCTGCCACATTGGAATGTTTCCCTGAAGCATCACCCACAGATCCTCACTCTCCTCTCTGGAACTTACAAATAGAACAGTGTAATGGAAATAGCATTATCCTGTGAGTCAGGAGAATCAGGATGTAGACCAGATTGGCCTTCATGTGTTGCTTGACATTGGGCAAGTCACCTTCCTGCTCCAGCCCTAGTTGCTTTTCCAAAAGGAAAGGAATTGGGAAGAAACAATCTGATTTCAATGGGTATGTATGCTCCCATCCTTTTATGGTGGTTCTTAAACACTGAAGATGACTATTCCCCAATAGGCTCTTGGATTAATCCCTTTCTGATGACATTTAAAATGGAATAAAGACTGTTTCAACCCTGTCCTATAGTAAAGACACTATTTAGAAACTAGCTTTCTCCAATGTGTTTGTAGTCAAATGAGTAGGTGAAATCAGATATGCATTTGGGATTAAATACCCAAATTACTGCTCACACATCCTACACTGCAGTACAGTCTAGGCAACCAAGAGTACTGTGCAGTCTGTACAGAGTCCTACTTCTCTCCAAATGGACATATCAAAGCCTACAAAAAGTCAACAAGTTCCAAGGAAGGTGATCTCACTGGATGGAATTTTAATGAAACGCCTGTATTTGGGTTCTTTTAAAATCCCTCTTTTCCTAAGGGCATGCTAGTTGTCTTCTTAGTCCTGATGGTTTGATCCAGTTTACAATACACATTTCTGTGGAACTGCTTAGTTACATCTAGGAAAAAAAAATGCTTTGTGAATTTTCATGGTGAGAACGGATACAGCAGCATTTAAGCAGCTGTGCCAAATCTGAGCAAATGAATATTTTCTGAAAGAGGGTGCAAGGAGAAAATAACAGCCATGCTTACGGCAACACATGGCAAACCTGCCTACATGTCAGCAATAATAGACTTCTCGAGTTACTGCAGGGACCCCAGAGTGCAAACTGATTTCTTTGAATCCAGCTCAGGACTGAAAGCCTTGCAGTCCAATTCCGATGCAAGGAAATCTAAATTGCGAGAAATCCGAACGTTGTCCTGTTTCCTGATAACTCACTCTCTCTTCTTATAATTACTTTTGTGTCAGCAAGACTACCTTTGAAATCAATCACTTACTGTACTACATTTTCCATATTTCTCGAAGTTATAAGAAGGAAATGAACAGATAGAAGTGTGATGATTCTTTCTATAAATAGCTTGAGTTTCCAGGGTGGAGATTACCCT
>NW_011491198.1:9382-10309 GCF_000754665.1 Bison bison bison | reverse complement strand
GTTGTTTTCATTGACCAGCGAATCCTGTAAAAACATGAGTTGTGTTGATACAACCTGGATTTCCTACATATTTAAAAAGAAATAAAGCAGAGAGGGAGAAAGGAGTCTAAGATTTGACATATTTTACCATGAGTCTTGTTCAGTAATCAGAGTCTGAGTTCTATCTGATAAGCAATGTTTTCCTTTTGGTACTCATTTGCCCTTATCCTTCTCAACCTTCACTTGGGTAGACAGCTTTTTAGTCAGTCATTTTCAATCTGCTTTTTCTTCTTTTTTTTAAACCTCTGTATTCTAATAATTTTGAGTCAAACCCTCACCCTGGGGTTCTTTATTTTGGATCCAGGGGCCCTTATCTGGCTCTCTGGATAATATTTATGAAATGTAGTAACAGATTTGTACCATGGTTAGCTACTTTACCATTCCTTACTGCACTGTACTGCAAGGAAGCTTATAGATTGCAGATGATAATGATGATAAAGTTAACAAATAAGGAAAATCAAAACCAAATCTCAAGACAGTAGACATTACTGAAATCCAAGGAAGTCCTGGGAGATAAACAGGGACTAATTTTTACTACCTATGACACAGTGGTCAGGTTGCAATTTAAAGTGAAGCAAAAACCTGAAAAATTATAATTTGGGGTCTAATACCTACTTTGATCTGAGAAATCTACACATTCAGGGAAGAAACTTTGTATTTGTTTACATCAACTAAATAATGCATAATTCACTCTTTGTGTGTATTCCTCTGTGTGAGTGTGTGCGTGTGTTTGCATGTGTAGGTAGGTAGACCTGGCTTATTGTATAAACTAATGGAACAATGGCATAATCTAAAAACCAGATCATTTGCATTTCTTTTTGATGTTGAGCTTTACTAATGTCACACTAATAAACACACTGAATGGTTACAAACATGACCTATAAGAAA
>NW_011491198.1:6628-9282 GCF_000754665.1 Bison bison bison | reverse complement strand
ATCAACTCTAGAATTTTACCACAATGGTTCAGTTTACATGGAACAATGATGAAAACATACATTGTAAAACTCAGTGAGAGAACAGACCTCACTATCACTTTCGAAGGCTGTCATGAGCAGTTAGCAGTGTATGACACAAGCTAGTATAGAAATAGATTGTTCATGAACTTCAGATGACTATTTCCTTCCTATAGTTAATTTGAAAGTGATATTATATATTTCTTATTACATATTTAGACCATCTCTCTGAAGGCCATATTCATGAGCTTTTTAAGTTCAACAAGGAATTTCTCATATTTGATGTATTATTGAATCACCAGAGTTTCTATTTAGCCAGCGTATACAAAAGCAAACTAAGGTGGAAGCCTGAGTAATTCTTTCTTGGTTCTGGGTACTATAGTCAGCAGATCTAGTAATTATGATTTAATGAAACATTTGAATCTTTTTATTCTCAGTGGCAATTATTTGGCTCAAAGTATTCAAGTGGTTGTCTCAGAGCCTTCCCTCATTTTCCCTCTGAAGACATAGGCAACAACAGGCTAAAAATAATCTTTAAAGAACTAAAAAGTCATAGAGTTTCATATAAGATGGACAATACAGTTTTCCTTCCTTGAGTAACCTCTCTAAAATGCAATCTTGTCAACCAGTGGGAAGTAAAACAAATGCAATTCAAAATTAGACTACGATCAGTTTTGTACAGAATAAACTATTAAAATGTATTTAGCTTCCCATTTGCTTTTAACAAAGGACAGAGTCCCTGGAAAATCTGAAATTGAGGGTTAACAATTGAATTTGAGATCTGTTGCCAGTGATTCCCTATAAATGAAGCCACAAACAGGATATTTTAGTTCAGCCCATCCGATCATAGTGACTAATAGACTGAGCATTTGAAATGAGGCTAAACCTTTGACACCCCTTGTCTACATAACTGAGTGGGTTGGACCCAAACCACTGTGCTCACTATGAAAAAAAGAACTAAAATAGGTCTCTCCATCACGTGATGCATTTCCCGTGACACACAAAACATTTTGTCCAAAAGTACTCATAACATGCTATCTATATTGCTCAGGTCTTAGCTGGTTATAAAGCCAGGCCACAGCAACGTTAATGTTCTCTGTATCCCTCTGTCTTTCTATCTCTTCCTGAAAGAAAACACTTTATTGGCCAGTTTATAATCTTTGCGGCCTTCAAATAATGCAATTGGTTCATTTTTCTCAACCAAATGATGGACTGATGATTTTGGTCATCTTTGAAAGAATCAAATAAAAGTCAAAACCAATCCCAGAAATGGGTAACTAACCAATCAAGCTGGCCATATATGATAGAGGACCCTATATTTTCTAAAAGTATTGAAACAGATAAAGATTGAACGTTAATATTTGCTTATCTGCAATTATGTCCGATTTCAAGTGATTCAAGGCAATGGGGAAGAATCAAATCATGTTGACCTTGGCCCTGTCTGGCTCTTCTCCAAAGAGGATGCCAGTGGAAAGGAACTCAAATTGCAAAGATGTTAGAAAGGAAAAGCATTTCTTAACAGATTTAGCAATTAAGTTGAATACAAATAGCATTCGAAAGCTCTGTGTCTTAACCTCAAATCTGGGTGAAAAGATCAATTTGATTACTGCTTTATTTCTTCTGAAAAATAATGGAAAGATAAATATATTTAACAAAGTGTGGCTTCAGAAATACCATTGTAGCAAACAATTTTATTAAGACTTTCATAAAAATGGCATTTAATAAAGTCTTCTAATACCTTGATGCTATTAAAAGCAAACAAAAGATTAAAACAGTTCCTTTCTGTGATTTACATTAGCTTTTATAGCATTATTTGATTTTTGTCTTAGAAACTAATGTAAATAATAATAATCAAATCAGGGTAAATACAATACAATGCATTTTCTTTACTTTATTTCAAAATAGTGATTATAAATACATTCTTCATATATTTTCTCCCCAGCTCTTTGGATGCGACAATAACACAAAAAAATAATAACTCACTGTGCTCATTTCATACAATGTCAATGTACAAATCATGCAAAGGATATAGATTAATATTACTGCCATACATTTCTAGATGTCTTATTATTTCTTCAATACCTGTTGATGTTACTCATGAGGCCATGCCCTGTATAATGTATGCATCCTTGTGGCTTAAAGAAATTAACTGTTTTTCTAAAAGCAATGAAAGAAAGCTGGTCTTGAAATGATTTTCTAATTAATATATTTATTCAGTTTATTTTTCAGAATGGAAAACTAAATACAGAATACAAATTGCCTTATAGACTGGAATCACTGTATTCTAATAGCTGCTTTCTCATAAAATTACACAAAGATTTCCTTTTAAAGAATTGAATCATCTTTATTGATTTCATAAAAAAATAATTAAAACTTGGTTTATATTCCACAGACATATTATCCCCACCCCTTTACTGATTTCATATGATCTAATTTCCTCTGCCACCATTCTAACAGAGTCCAAGTACATGATACAATGCCAAGAAGCCCATGATGTGTCAGACCACATTAGAAATGAGCACTTCTTGGATTTTTTAGATTTGAATTAAATTCTACTAAAAATGCTGTACCAACATATAGATCTTTCCTTAAGGAGTTAAACTAACATCAAGGTTATAGTTGAAACCAACACATTG
>NW_011491198.1:3313-4742 GCF_000754665.1 Bison bison bison | reverse complement strand
ACTAAGGAACCTATTTTAAAATGCACGGTTGGTAACAAATCTGAAGATAATATGCTAAATTCTCAACGATAGCACAGAACTATTTTTTATTTTGTTTATTTTTGTGTTTTTTTTTGTTTTTAAATGATACCTGATCACAATGTCCAAAATATTTCTGTACACATAAGCTTCAGTTTCAGTTTGGTATATTTTTGCTGTCTAAATGTATACTATTGATAAATTCCCTGTGATCAGGAAAACAAGTCAGGCATATTAAATACAGATTAAGGAGTACATATTTTCCTATTTAGTATACAAAGTACTTCATAAATATGAATTATGTTACAAAAATAGCTTTGGGTGCGCTCACACGGTAAGCACTTTGCTAATTTTGGACAACCTTTAAGGATTGTGGGTATTTCACATAACTGAGAACAAACTCTAATATTAGTTGAATTTGAGCCATGTTTAATTCTGATAAACATCACGTATTTCTTCAGATCACCACAAACGCTAGGTAACTCACGTTTATTTATTTTTTTTTCTCTTTTAGGTTTTATGTCTAGACAAGTAATGCTTAAAGTGTTCAAATTTATTTTATAGTTATGTAATGCATGGTATATTTTAAACAAATATTTGCACAATTTAACATTATAAATCCAGCGGTTTCAAGATGCAGGCCATAAAGTTTACCGATTTACAAATACTGTCGAATGTTCTCTCTTGGCATGCTTTTTTTTTTTTTTTTACTTTTCAGAGAATCTTTACACAAAGTTGTTACAATGCCACAAATCAAAAGGAGTATTCCAGTTCCACCAACTGAATCTACGTGCAAGATGAAGGACCCAGCTGAGGTACAAACACTGGTACCAGTTTTCTTGAGTTTGTTTTACAGAGCACAAAGAGACGAAGGTTTTGCATTGGGGTACAAAACAGATTTGCCTCTTGAGGTTAAATTCAGTGAATTATGTATATAAAGCATCCCTTTGGCAATAGAGTTTGCAGTATCCCCACAGGACTCCACAGTATAGGTTTTATGTAGTAAAATCTATTAAGGAAATTCTCTTCTACGGGACACATCTTTGCAGCTACAGTTAATGAGACACCCTTGGAAACACCTGTCTCTATGCCTATTGATAATATAGTATTTGGAAGTGAGAAGTCAACAAAAGGCACTTTCATCATTAAATAAATGTCCTCTGTAGGAAGTAAGATTGCATGACCTAGATCTTGTTCAAAGCTGTCTGCTCTTCAAGGACCTGTAGGTAGTCGGGGGAACTCTGGAGTTTTGCCTTCAGTTCAAAGTACTCGCTGCTCTTCCTTTGCTCCACAACAATTTTACTGTGGTTGCCGCCTATCAGTGACTTCTTGGTTTTTTTGTCTTGTTTCTCTGGATAGCGGATCTCGAAGCCACTGACTCCTATGCTATTGTACTCCTTTTTGCTTTCAA
>NW_011491198.1:2736-2928 GCF_000754665.1 Bison bison bison | reverse complement strand
CGGGAGGAATCAGCTAGTGGCAAAACCGAACGTGCCTCAAGGTAGACAGTTCCTTAGCCAGTGACCCACGAAGATTTGCATTTTGAGTAGTTTGGTTCAGAATACAGCCAGCACTGCCCAGATGCTCCTTGGCTGCCATATAGATGAGCATTTCCTCAGTTCACGGCGATAGCTTAATTGGCAGTGCAAAAG
>NW_011491198.1:0-293 GCF_000754665.1 Bison bison bison | reverse complement strand
ATTAACCCGTGGCTGCCAATTCCGTCCACACTGTATGCATGTACAAATATATGTGATGCTTCATGGAAAAGATTAAAAGGAACAGCAAGCACTGTGCATTTTACCAATGCAGTTTTACTCATGTGAGCCTCCTCCATCTCAAATGGGAAGCTGTCCGGAATTTCAATATGGTTACCATCAAATATTAATTAAATAAATCAATTACTCAGGAACACACAAGGAGAAGAATGATACAAAGAGAGAAGTGACACACAAAAACTCCTTTGTTTATTTTGCCCGGGAGGAATCAGCTA
>NW_011491197.1:9260-9699 GCF_000754665.1 Bison bison bison | reverse complement strand
TCTCTCTTGGCACCTTACCACAAAACCCACGATACAGTCACAACCCCACTGCGGTCCGGTTTCTAGGCCTTTCCTTAATCGCCCACCCCAACCCCTGCCCAGGTCCCACTGCCGGCCCCAGATTCTGTGCTCTGTCGTCAGTTCCAGGGCCCCAATGAACCAGATATCTCAAATAGCACCCCCAAGTCTCCCCCCACCATCATCCTACCCCCTGCCCTCCTTTGCCCACTGCCCTTCCTCTCCCACCACCAGGGCAAGAACTATGGCGTCGCGACATTTGTGAGGAGAAAGATGACTACCTTGAGGGCCTTCCTCCTCAAAGGCCCCAAATCGCACTGCCCGACCCGCCCCAAACTCCCTGGCTCCCCCTCACACGCAAGCACACTTAAACTCCAGACAGGACAGATCTGTGAACCTACCTGGTGAGTCTCAAGTAGTG
>NW_011491197.1:4605-4999 GCF_000754665.1 Bison bison bison | reverse complement strand
TCACGTGATGCAATGGAGAGTGCGTGGGTAAGCTGCAGAATCCGTGGGAGTAACAACCTTGGGGCAGAACCCGCTGTTAATTCATCCAGAAGCAGGAGGCCCACTCTTTCTAGATATGATCCCCTCTCTCTATTTCACAATCCCAGTGAAATTTTAATCACAGCAGTTATGAACACTTGATAAATTACTTACTTTGGGGTTGTATGATCCAATACAATGCAAGTTCCATGAAAACAAGGTTGATTTTCTCTTTCATAACACACATAGTTGTGCTTGACACATACTTTCGAGAGAATGAATGAATGACAGTGAATAAACAAATTTAAACTTAAAAGAGGCATAGCAAGACAGACTGAGGATTCTGCGAGGGAACATATTCAGGGATGACAAGATG
>NW_011491197.1:0-294 GCF_000754665.1 Bison bison bison | reverse complement strand
TGGGTCAGGAAGATCCCCTGGAGAAGGAAATGGCAACCCACTCCAGTACTCTTGGCTGGGAAATTCCATGGACAGAGTAGCCTGGTAGGCTACAGTTCATGGGGTCGCAAAAAGTCGGACACAACTAAGCAGCCTTGCCTTGCCTTGGTGCCTCAAATGGTAAAGAATCTGCATGCTATGCAGGAAACTGGGGTTCAATCCCTTGGCCTGGAAAATCCCCTGGAGAAGGGAATGGCTAACCACTCCAGTATTCTTGCCTGGAGAATCCCATGGAAAGAGGAGCCACTTCCATTG
>NW_011491196.1:9482-9802 GCF_000754665.1 Bison bison bison | reverse complement strand
TTTTCTTGTGCTTTGCTTTATTGCATTTTTTACAACCTGAAAGGTTGTGGCAACCCTACTTTGACCAAGTCTATCAGCACCATGGTTCCAGCAACATTTTTGTATTTCTTCATGTCTCTGTGTCACATTTTGGTAATTCCCACAATATTTAAAAATTTTTCATTTTTCTTATATTTATTATGGTGATCTGTCATCAATGATTTTTGATGGGCAAAGACTAATAGAGTTTTGCCAAGAAAATGCACTGGTCAGAGCAAACACCCTCTTTCAACAACACAAGAGAAGACTCTACACATGGACATCACCAGATGGTCAACACC
>NW_011491196.1:4775-5284 GCF_000754665.1 Bison bison bison | reverse complement strand
GATCTATATTTCTGTCTTTGTGCCAGTACCATACTGTCTTGATGACTGTGGCTTTGTAGTAGAGCCTGAAGTCAAGCAGGTTGATTCCTCCAGTTCTATTCTTCTTTCTCAAGATTTCTTTGGCTATTCGAGTTTTTTCTTCTTTTTTTTGTATTACCATACAAATAATGAAATTATTTCTTCTAGTTCTCTGAAAAATACCGCTGGTAGCTTTATAGGGATTGCATTGAATCTATAGATTGCTTTGAGTAGTATACTCATTTTCACTCTATTGACTCTTCTGATCCATGAACACGGTATATTTATCTATCTGTTAGTGTCCTCTTTGATTTCTTTCACCAGTGTTTTATAGTTCTCTATATATAGGTCTTTAGTTCTTTAGGTAGATATATTCCTAAGTATTTTATTCTTTTTGTTGCAATGGTGAATGGAATTATTTCCTTAATTACTCTTTCTATTTTCTCATTATTAGTGTATAGGAATGCAAGGGATTTCTGTGTGTTGATTTT
>NW_011491196.1:0-300 GCF_000754665.1 Bison bison bison | reverse complement strand
TTGGCAAAGCTAATACAATTATGTGGAGTTTGAAAATAAAATAAAATTAATTAAAATTAAAAAAAAATACAATATTAAAAAAACAAAACAAAGTCAAAAATTATAAAATATTTATATATATATATGAAGTTTGCTTTAAAAAGGGCATCTTTTTTGTAAGGTAATAGTAGGTTATAAAAATAAAGATTAAAGGAGTAATAGGGGACTTAAAAGTAAAAAAAATTAAATTTAAAAAATTATAACAATAAAAATATATCTAGGATTTTCTCTGGAGCTGTTGCAGACAGTGTGGGATCAATT
>NW_011491195.1:13824-14874 GCF_000754665.1 Bison bison bison | reverse complement strand
GTAATCTGGGTTGTAGGTTTTTCTCTTTCATCACTTTAAATATGTCCTGCCATTCCCTTCTGGCCTGAAGAGTTTCTATTGAAAGATCAGCTGTTATCCTTAAGGGAATCCTCTTGTGTGTTATTTTTCCCTTGCTGCTTTTAATATTTGTTCTTTGTGTTTGATTTTTTTAACTTGATTAATATGTTTCTTGGGTTGTTTTGCCTTGGGTTCATCCTGTTTGGGACTCTCTGGGTTTCTTGAACTTGGGTGACTATTTCCTTTCCCATTTTAGGGAAGTTTTTAACTGTTATCTCCTCAAGTATTTTTTCATGGCTTTTCTTTTTGTCTTCTTCTTCTGCAACTCCTATGATTCGAATGTTGTGGCATTTCACATTGTCCCAGAGGTCCCTGAAGTTGTCCTCATTTTTTAAAATTCTTTTTTCCTCTCTGCCTCATTTATTTCTGCCATTTTATCTTCTACCTCACTTATCCTATCTTCTGCCTCCATTATTCTACTGTTGGTTCCCTTCAGAGTGTTTTCTATTACCTTTATTGCATTATTCATTATTGATTGACTTTTTTATTTCTTATAGGTCCTTGTTAAACATTTCTTGCTTCTTCTCAGTCTTTGGCTCTAGGCTATTTATCTGTAACTCCATTTTGTTTTCAAGATTTTGGATCATTTTTACTATCATTATTCTATATTCTTTTTCAGGTAGGCCCCCTATCTCCTTCTCTTTTGTTTGGTTTGGTGGGCATTTAACATGTTCCTTTATCTTCTGAGTATTTCTCTGCCTTTTCCTCTTGTTTAGATTGCTTGTTTGTGTGGCCTTCCTGTATTCTGGCAGTTTGTGGTTCCTCTTTATTGTGGAGGTTTCTCCCTTTGAGTGGAGTTGGATAAGTGGCTTTTCCAGGTTTCCTGGTTAGTGAAGCTTGCATCGGTTTTGTAGTGGTTGGAGTTGGATTTCTTCTCTCTGGAGTGTAATGAAGTGTCCAGTAGTGAGTTTTGAGATGTATATGGGTTTGGTGTGACTTTGGGCAGCCTGTATATTGATGCTCCGGGCTATG
>NW_011491195.1:9107-10147 GCF_000754665.1 Bison bison bison | reverse complement strand
CTCTTTTTTTTTTTTTTCCCACTTTATGTGCTGCTATGGTATCTTAGTTCCCGGACCAAGGATGAAAGCTGAGACCCCTGCATGGGAAGCATTGAGTCTTAACCACTGGACCGCCAGGGAAGTCCCCCAAAGCAGGATGACTTTAAAACATGTATCGTATAGGGTTCTATAATGATCAGTATGTATCACTACCAAAACTGGAGCCAGAAGCCTGAAAGTTTCCGTCTTCCAGTTCATATAAAATGTGGTACTTCAATTTTAAAATATTAGTAATATGATTTACTTTGATAATGTTCATTTCTAAGAATATTAAATAAGAAATTTTGTTGCTTTTGTTCAGTCACCCATTCATGTCCAACTCTTTGCGACCTCATGGACTGTGGCATGATAGGCCTCCCTGTCCCTCACCATCTCCCAGAGTTTGCCCAAGTTCATGTTCATTACATTGCTGATGCCATCCAGCCATCTCATCTTCTGACACCCTTTTCTCCTTCCGCCCTCAATCTTTCCCAGCATCAGGGACTTTTACAATGAGTCATCTGTTTGCATCAGATGACCAAAATACTGGAGCTTCAGCTTCAGCATTAGTCCTTCCAGTAAATATTCAGGGTTCATTTCCCTTAAGATTGACTGGTTTGATCTTGCTGGCCAACGGACTTTCAGGAGTATTCTCCAGGACCACTGTTTGAAGGCATCAATTCTCTGGCCTTCTACCTGTAATCTCTTAAATCTAAAATATTTATATAATAGATGCCTGCATGTGGTTTTCATAGTGCTCATGCTCACAGAGTGTATTTCTTAGACTCACCAGATATAAAAATGATTCTAAATAGTGCTTTTTGTCAGAGACAATTTAAAGCATTAATTTCTTTACTTGATAATCACTTATCATTGGTCCAAAATATCACCAAACCAAAATAAAAAAAACACCTTATAAAATTATGAAATTCAATGCTCCTTTAGTAAGACAACATTCAAGTCAATCAATAAATGTTTTATATTCTTAACTATAATTGTATCTAAGTATATATTTGCTTATT
>NW_011491195.1:0-300 GCF_000754665.1 Bison bison bison | reverse complement strand
AGCACGAACCTGCCTGAGTCCTTCAAGAATACATCTGACAAAATGACTCTGATCCCATCTTCCTTTAGTTGTGCTGTAGTCCCAGTCTGGTTCTGTAATTGGGACCACCTGACTCCTAGTGGTGATTGCAGCCATGAAATTAAAAGATGCTTACTCCTTGGAAGGAAAGATATGACCAACCTCAATCAGATCAGATCAGATCAGTCGCTCAGTCGTGTCCGACTCTTTATAACCCCATGAATCGTAGCATGCCAGGCCTCCCTGTCCATCACCAACTCCCGGAGTTCACGCAGACTCACG
>NW_011491194.1:8007-8759 GCF_000754665.1 Bison bison bison | reverse complement strand
AGGCGAAAAACTATTAAAAATTCCAACATATGGAGGATGAACAACACCCTGCTGAATAACCAACAAATCACAGAAGAAATCAAAAAAGAAATCAAAATTTGCATAGAAATGAATGAAAATGAAAACACAACAACCCAAAACCTGTGGGACACTTTAAAAGCAGTCCTAAGGGGAAAGTTCATAGCAATACAGGCACACCTCAAGAAACAAGAAAAAAGGAAAATAAATAACCTAACTCTACACCTAAAGCAACTAGAAAAGGAAGAAATGAAGAACCCCAGAGTTAGTAGAAGGAAAGAAATTTTAAAAATTAGAGCAGAAATAAATGCAAAAGAAACAAAAGAGACCATAGCAAAAATCAACAAAGCCAAAAGCTGGTTCTTTGAAAGGATAAATAAAATTGATAAACCATTAGCCAGACTCATCAAGAAACAAAGGGAGAAAAATCAAATCAATAAAATTAGAAACGAAAATGGAGAGATCACAACAGACAACACAGAAATACAAAGGATCATAAGAGACTACTATCAACAATTATATGCCAATAAAATGGACAACGTGGAAGAAATGGACAAATTCTTAGAAAAGTACAGCTTTCCAAAACTGGACCAGAAAGAAATAGAAAACCTTAACAGACCCATCACAAGCATGGAAATTGAAACTGTAATAAAAAATCTTCCAGCAAACAAAAGCCCAGGTCCAGACGGCTTCACAGCTGAATTCTACCAAAAATTTAGAGAAGAGCTAACACC
>NW_011491194.1:3230-3983 GCF_000754665.1 Bison bison bison | reverse complement strand
CAAAACACCCTTTACATTAGGAATAAACAATGAAGACAAATGTGAGGGGAAGCCACAAGTCCTGAAAATGCAGAGGGAGAGGGTTCATGTCTCACCCAGAACCTGACACTCATTGCAAGAACTTGGTCTGCAGTGTCAAGTAACTATTAGACTTTTGGTCCCATTAGGATATGGCCATCATAGGAGAATTTAAACATGAAGCCAAAGTCCCCTGTATATAAGAATTTGAAGGTACTATCATAAACCACACATTCATATTTGTCAATGAAGGGACAAAGAAAGAGGAGTCTTGTGAGAAAGGACACTTCTAAATGTAAAAGCAAGAAGAGATGTCTATAACAAGAAATGACTATAAGCACAACACAATAAAACACATGGACACATAGTTCTATTATTTCATTAAAATATGAGGAACATATCACAACTTTACACATATTCCCTTCTTCTTCTTCAGTTTATATTCACCTTCTTTTATCTCCCAAGTGGTCCAGAAACCATCTCCCTCTAATTTAAATCCTCAGTTCATATTCACCTATTTTATCTCCAAAGAAGCAGGTATAACCCAAGTGGTTCAGGAACCCTCTCCCTCTAAATCCTACTCTCCCTGAGAACTGTGCCCTACCTAGTTCTCTTCTACATCACTGCTGCTAGTGCTCTCTAGCATACATTCTGTAGATGTATGAGCAATAATACAGTCATTATACAAGTTGACCCACCCATCTCTCCTCCTCCTCTTGGCTCACAAAACATCTC
>NW_011491194.1:0-300 GCF_000754665.1 Bison bison bison | reverse complement strand
GAATCCTGTAAATATTTTCCTGGGTAATGATCTAATTTGTCTTCCAGGTTAAAGGATTTCTCTTGCTATAAAATCAAATCATACAGCTAATGTATACCTTGTTTAATTCTTATACACATACTCATTCATGGTACAATGGTGATGGGAATTTTTAGGGGGAAGATGACACCAGTAACAGTGACGTTTAGGGTGACATAAATGGACAAAAACACAACACAAAAAAATCACACACACACACACACACAAAGAATCACACTATTCATTACACATAGAGACAAACCTATTCCCATGGACACAAAC
>NW_011491193.1:9354-9563 GCF_000754665.1 Bison bison bison | reverse complement strand
ATATCACTTATATGTAAAATATTTTAAAAACGCACAAATGAATGTATATGCAAAACAGAAACAGGCTTACAGATGTAGAAAACAAATTTCTGTTATTTCTGTTTACCAAAGAGGAGAGGGGCAAAAGGGGCATGGATTAACACATACAAACAACTACATATAAAATATGTAAGCAACAAGAATATACTGTATAGCCCAGGAAATTATAG
>NW_011491193.1:8446-9254 GCF_000754665.1 Bison bison bison | reverse complement strand
TTTATCTGACAACCCAAGTTATAAGTATTGTGTTGCCAAAAAGTCCATTCAAATTTTTCTGTACAATCTTATGGACTCTCTTTCCCCTTCTGCCCATATTGTGAAGCTTGGACCAGCATCCTGCCTTTCAGGGGCTGCTTAAAATGACTTTCCTAGTTTAAGCATTGACACACAACTCAGTTAAAGGCTCCTCTGTGAAATTATCCTCCTCCACACCCCACCCCCGACCATCCGTCTCTCCATTCTCATTCCAGGTGACATAGGCACTCTGGACACCATGCTCTCAGAGTGCTTTGTGTCCATCTACATTGAAGTACTCATCACTTGGTCATTTAATTATGTGGTCAAAGGCCTGTCTTTTCTTCCTGTGTAAGTGCTCATCAAAGGAAGTGATGAATTCCCTAGCTCAGTGGTAAATAAAAGGCATATAAAAGGCTGTACATTTTTTTTCTTTTAAACATAAATCGAACTGTTGTTTTCAATTATTGAAAACAATCTCAAAAAATTTCAGTTCATGATTCACCTGTGAAATTCACTCAATCTAGAATTCTGAGTAATCATATAAAAGTGATGATAAAGAGCATGACTTCAAGTTTATAGTGCTAATTCCAGCCTCAGTTTGTACATACATTAGAGAAAAATATGCAGATGACACCACCTCACATGCCCAGATGACACCACTCTTATGGCAGAAAGTGAAGAGGAACTAAAGAGCCTCTTGATGAAAGTGAAAGATGACTGAAAAAGCTGGCTTAAAACTCAACATTCAGAAAACTAAGATCATGGCATCTGGTCCCATCACTTCATG
>NW_011491193.1:3852-5106 GCF_000754665.1 Bison bison bison | reverse complement strand
AACCCCCTCCCTTTTGATCTTGATTTCGACCAAGGTTCGGGAGGCTTTTTCTGATCAGTTTATCCCAGGGTGCTAGAAATGTTTATTCCCAGGTCAGGTAAGGATTTCATTGATAAGCCCCTCAATGTGCTTTTATTGGACTAGACCTTGTCATTAGTATACAAAAGCCTTTGCACTACCTATTTTACTAGTCTGTTACGTCCCAGGAAATGGTTTCCTCTTGTTGCTTCTTCTCATAGCTAGAGTTACACTATTGCAATGATTGATCTTCTAGAAATACATTTTGAATCGATTGTGTCAAATTGCTAAGTCATTATTATTTTTATCTGAGGCCCAGTCACACATTTGGTAATTCAAGAAATAATAATCCTGTAAAATAGAATACAACTAATATAGCGAAGACTATTAATAAAGTCATAACTAAATATTTAAGCTAAGAGCTTCAATTAGGTATAACCCAGTATCTCCCCAAGTCATCAGACTTAGTCTGTTTTGAGGCAATTGCTATCTTTAAGTGAAATGATATATTGTCTTTGCACAAAAAGTTCACCAGGTGAAAGTGTTAGTCACTCAGTCATGTCTAACTCTCTGCGACCCCATGGACTATAGCCCTCCAGGCTCCCCTGTCCTTGAAATTCACCAGGCAAGAATACTGGAGTGGATAGCCATTCCCTTCTCCATGGGATCTTCCTGACCCAGGGATCAAACTCAGGTCTCTTGCATTGCAGGCAGATTCTTTACTGTCTGAGCCACTAGGTAAGCTCATATACACCAGGGAAGTCTGTATATACAAGGCAAATGGTGGGTCATTGAGATCCCTTACAAGATTGAGAAAGGATTCTTATCTTCTAAGGAGTTATGGCTGACACCAGAAAAAGGAAAATTGATCTTTATGGTTGAGCAGGTATTTCTGTGGTTGAGGAGATCAGTTAATGCATAATTTAGATACATAGTGGACACTAGAGGGGAGAGAGGAGGCCCAAATGGGCAGAGAAAAAATGTATTTTTAAATTTTTGTTGTCTTAAAATATGAATTTTATCATCACCAGGTCCCAATAATATTGTATTCATGGGCACAAATTTGAATTTTATTTAATTTCATTTAGTTTCATATATCATGTATCTTTTGACTTTTTGTCATTTATTTAAAATGTAAAACATCCCTAGCTCTCAGACTGTGTAGAAATAGGTGGTAGCTGAATTTTAACCATGAGCCATAGTTTGCTGCCCTTGACCCTGGACCCTGGGTTGAAA
>NW_011491193.1:0-301 GCF_000754665.1 Bison bison bison | reverse complement strand
AGCTCTAATCTATTGAGATAGAAAATATACATGGTAAAATGAGGTCTCCAAATATTCCACACCAGATGTGTTTTATCCGAAGAAAGATAATGTTCTATATGAATTATTGAATTGATATTACTAAATTTTGGAAGTTTAAAACAAACTGGTTGACAAGAGAGTATTTGTTTAAGCTGCCTTTGGAATGCACTGTTATTTAGCTGTTCTCAAGGTGAGTTAGTGTTGGCAGTGAAGGTTTATACTTAGCCATACAATAGGTGACTTGAATCAATTAAAAGACAATAGATTTATGGATAGTATA
>NW_011491192.1:13283-14628 GCF_000754665.1 Bison bison bison | reverse complement strand
ACAGCATTCTTCTTTGTTTAATGGTGGTGTAAGGAGTGCATTTTTAAAAAAATATGTAAAGCATTTGGCACAGAGTAAGCACAGTATAAAACTTAACATTTTTACAGAACCCTGCATAAAGTACCTGTTGGCAAGATAGAGAAGTCAAGAGAAGGAAAAGGAGAGATGGAAGCGGCACTCCAGCCCAAAGTAGGCATTTGGGGGCTCACCAGGGAGTCTCCACTGCCACTTTCTCCTGTGACACTGACCAGAATCTGTTCTTCTCTCCGAGGGGCCCAGAATAACAGAGGAATGATTTATATGTGGTTGTTAACACACATCAGAGCAACACAGCCCTGTGAAATAGAAATCTTGTCAGACTACCATTTGACTCTGTATCTCTGCCCTAACGTCTTATAAATATGTCAGAGAAAAAGAGGAAAGAGCTGGCTGACCACCAGAGAGCCAGTGGACAAAACTGTATTTCATTATAAAATTGGAAAAGAAAATAATGTCTTAAGTACTGTGGCTCTTTTTACTTTGGAAAATAAAGTTTTCTTGTTGAATAGTTTTAGAGCTGGTTTCCCTAAATAAAGACATGTAAAAATCTAAGTTTCTCCATATCAAGAAGGTACTATCTCATTCCTTGCCAGTTTTATTTAGAAACTGTACTTCTCCAGCATTTTTTTTAATTCAACTTAATCTGGCTAAACCACTCAAGCCAACACAAAGCACGCCATGTGTTCTAAACTTAGATATTCTGGCTTTAATATGGAAAACGTGTTACCGCAAGCTTACGGATACCCCTCTGTGGAACCTTCTGTCTTCTTTCTCAGTGATGTGAAATCTCAAGAGCTCAAACTTAGTCTGCAGACCAAGATCATGGCCATTCCAAATATCCTTAATGCTATGCCACATACTGGGAAGATGGGACTTATTGTCCAATCACTATCTGTTAGATTCCATTTTGAGGTTCTTCCCAGTTCCTCTGTATCAGCCTCTTCCTCAAACTGGAGAGAACCAATGCATTAGGGTTCCACCTGCTGTTTTCTATTGCAAACTTCAGTTGAGCCCATAACCTGAACCCTTGTCTACATGCATTTCGTTGTGACCACACGACAAACTTTCATGGAACTTCACAAGATTCCAGGAGTCTCCCAACAGACAAGGCCTGGTCTAATTCACCTCTCTGTTCTTCAAAGCCCTGTGAGCACCTTCCCAATCCCTTAATGCCCCCTGCTCCCAGGCCCTTCCTCTATAAACTTTTGCTATTTGGAGGAGCCTGGCATTGAGGTCTGCTGGCAGCTGATATGAGCGAATCTGAGTGAAACAAGAGGACAGCTGGGCTGTCCACACCAGTCCCATC
>NW_011491192.1:8372-9993 GCF_000754665.1 Bison bison bison | reverse complement strand
TGTCTCTCCTTCAATATACGAGTTAAAACGTTTCATAACGTCTTGGTCTGTTCAGGGTGCCGTGGCAAAATACCACAGCCTGAGGGGCTTAAACAACAGACATTTATTTCCCACAGTGCTGGAGGCTGGAAGTCCAAGATCAGGGTGTCAATGGGATTGGTTCCAGGCTAGTAAATGGCCACCTTTCCTCTGTGTCCCCACATGGCCTGTCTTCTTTGTACATGTAGAGAGAGAAATGTCTGGCCCTTCTAAGGACACCAGGCCTATCAGATTAGACCACACTCTTGTGACCTCATTTAACCTTAATCACTTCCATAAAGGTGCTATCTCCAAATACAGTCTCACTGGGGGTTAAAACTTGAACAGAAGAATTCAGGGCAGAGAGGAGGGGATGTGAACAAGGGACAGAATTCAATCCATAACAGTCATTTAGCAGGTGTTCTGCAGGTCTGTAGAGAAAGAGGGGGTATAAAATGGTTTATATTTCTGGCATGCTAACTTAGAGCAAGCATTGCCAAATTATAATATTAACAATAACAACTGCTAACATTTATTCACTGCTTACTATGTGCCAAGCACTATTGTAACACATTGCTTATGTTATCGTAACGAATGCTCCAAACACTCAAAATGGGCACTGCTATCATCCTCAGTTTATAGACAGGGGACTTAGGTACAGAGAGGTTAATTGACTTACCCAGGATCACATAGCCAGAAAGGAACTGAGCCAGGATTCAAACACCAGCATCAGATTTCAGAGTTCATGTTCTTAACTACAGCATTAAAATATGGATAAAACAAGCAATGTTTTAAAGGCACAGGTGAGCCCTTTATCAAGAAACAAGTAGAGGGGACTTCCCTGGTGATCTGTGGCTAAGACTCCATGCTCCAAATTCAGGGAACCCAGGTTCAATCCCTGATCCAGAAACTAGATCCCACATGTTACAACTAAAACCCTGTGCAGCCAAATAAATAAATGAATATTTAAAAAGAAGCTGAGTTTATAAATAGTAATAACCTTCGCAGAATCACCAGTGATGGCTAAATGAGGGAGTAACCGGACTAACATTAATTTTGTTTTCACCAGCAGCCCTGCTCTATTTTAAGTTAAGTTTATTTTAAGTTAGTGCTGTAACTTATGCAGACACGAGAATAAGGAATTTTTTTTTTTTTAATTGTATCTAGTGAGTCAGAGGGCTGGAAAAAGTTTTTCTCTTTCTACATACCTGAAGACCCTGATTATTCTTTCCATTTAGATGAACAAATAAGTAAAAATCAGTATGTACAGCTGATGTTTCTCTTGTTGTATAAACTGGACAGAATCAAAACTCTTCCAGTACTACCCAGAATGCATTTTCCAGATGCAGGGGCCTATGAGGGTTGTCCTTCTCCTGGATTCTTCACAGACACATCAGTCATGTTTTTGCTTCTCTAGAAGGTCTGGCAAAGTGCCTCCCTGATTGGGGTTGTTCACCTGGAGCCCTGGACATATGTGAGCATCCCCTGGTGAGCAGCTCCCATTTGGGGACCAAGATCTCTAAAGAAGCAGAGCTCAAGGAAGCCAGGATGGGAAGCAAAAATTCTACAGCTGGGTTGTGGGTTCAGTAGTGAAACAAGCCGC
>NW_011491192.1:3531-5057 GCF_000754665.1 Bison bison bison | reverse complement strand
ATGCAATTTAATCAACCTGCCCAAGGCCAAAATACTTGGGCTGATCTAGATTTTGGCATGTTGTCTAGCTTTAAGAAAGCATGCACTCTGTATGGACCTACTTCTCCTTACTGTATAGAATTTCTCAGAGGATGGGCTGACCGTTGGATGCCATATGATTTTTTTTTCAAGTAGCAAAGATGGTTTTAAATCCTCAACAATTACTGCAATGGCAAATGTGGGTTGATGATGAGGCCTGACAGCTGATGATTGACCAGCAATCTTGTGGTAACCCTGCCAATTTAACCTATGATTTACCGACTGGAACAGGGACTATGGCCAATGTAATGGTGCAATTAGCTAATGTTACCTTTGAGTTGTTACATTTCATTAAAGAAACTGCCTGCAGGGCATAAGCAAAGGTTGATAGCACTAACTCTGATGGTTCATTTGTTAAGATTATTCAAGGACATGAAGAAGAATATTCTCAACTTATAGGAAAATTAAAGGATGCAATTGAGAAATCTATTAAGGATGTGACTTTGCAAAATATTATTTTAAAACAACTTGCTTTTGAAAATGCTAATGAGGAATGTCAATCCATGCTTAGACCAATTCGAGAGACTGGCTTTCTTATGGAATATTTGAAAGCATATAAGGATATTGGATCCATGTCCCATAGAACAAAATCTGTGGCATGAGAAACCTTTAATGTACAAAAAGCTGCTAATGCCAAATGTTTTAACTGTGGGAAGCCCAGCCATATGAAAAAACAGTGTCGCCTGCCAACACAGGCTGGAAAAAATACTACTACTTCTAATAAGAAGAGACCCCCAGGAGTATGTCCAAGATGTAAAAGGGGGTTCCATTGGCTGAATGAATGTCATTCTAAATTTGATAAGGATGGAAACACCTTGAACCCCAATGCACAACAAAAACAACAGGGAAACTAATAAAGAGGCCATCCTCTAGCCCCACTACAAAAGGAGGACCTAACGTTATGACGCTACAAGCAGCTACATCTAAGAGTGCTTGCATTGATATACCTAGTCCTTATGATATGGAACTAATAGAATTATACAACCCCACAAAATTCCCACTGGATATTATGGCCTGATTCCACCCGGGACAATGGGACTGATTTTGGGACATAGTAGCTACACAATGAGAGGTTTAATGGTATTGACTGGTGCTATGGATGAAGATTATGAAGGGGAAATACATATTATGGTAAATGTTGTGAAAATGGGAAATGTATACTTACAAAAAAGGGAACATTTTGCACAATTATTACTTTTACCATATGTCAAACCAGTGAAGGCATCTGATAAAGTTCGGCAGGGAGGCTTTGGCAGTACCAACCTTACTGCTGCACTACCCACCTTATTAAAGGAACATCGGAAACCCATGCTTACTTTACACATATGGGGAAAAAATTTTCACAGGCATGTTAGATACTGGAGCTGACATTTCAATCATTAGAGCTGCAGAATGGCCCCTCTACTGGGGTAAGGTTATGGCTCCTTCTAGACTATTAGGAGTAAATA
>NW_011491192.1:0-440 GCF_000754665.1 Bison bison bison | reverse complement strand
CATCATAATTGCTCCTGGTTTAATAGATCAAGCATTGGAGGCTTTCATAAATCTAAGACATGTTTCTGGACTGATAAGGACATATTGCTGAATTGGTATAACGGGGGCTTATCACCCCCATGACCCAGGATTGTCGTCCCCATTGTGGGGCCAAAGCAATGGCACACTTGGAAAATTCCAACAGCTTTAGAGCACTTTGCTAATGTTTATGGGACTATGGGTGTGTTTCGTCCTTCTAATTATACCTTCTTATACAATAGTACTGGCTATATTCAATCGTGTGTTCACCTTCCATACTTGTTTATTATAGGGCATTTTGATATTGACTTATCGGCCAAGATTGTCAATTGTACTGCATGTGCATTGTATACCTGCCTTAATCACACCATTTCATATCACAATGCTAGCATTGCACTAGTTAAACAAAGATCTGAGTTATG
>NW_011491191.1:4630-5250 GCF_000754665.1 Bison bison bison | reverse complement strand
AGGACTATGGCTCAGATCATGAACTCCTTATCACCAAATTCAGACTGAAATTGAAGATAGTAGGGAAAACCACTAGTTCATTCAGGTATGACCTAAACCATATCCCTTACAATTATACAGTGGAAGTGAGAAATAGACTTAAGGGTCTAGATCTGATAGATAGAGTGCCTGATGAACTATGGACAGAGGTTCAAGACACTGTACAAGAGACAGGGATCAAGACCACGCCCAAGAAAAAGAAATGAAAAAGAGCATAATGACTGTCTGAGAACTTACAAATAGCTGTGAAAAGCAGAGAAGCCAAAAGCAAAGGAGAAAAGGAAAGATAGACCCATTTTAATGCAGAGTTGCAAAGAATAGCAAGGAAAGATAAGAAAGCCTTCCTCAGAGGTCAGTACAAAGAAATAGAGGAAAACAATAGAATGGGAAAGACTAGAGATCTCCTCAAGAAAATTAGAGATATGAAGATAACATTTCATGCAAAGATGGGCTCAATGAAGGACAGAAATGGTATGGACTCAACAGAAGCAGAAGATATTAAGAAGAGGTGCCAGGAATACACAGAACTGTACAAAAAAGATCTTCACGACCAAGATAATCATGATGGTGTGATCACTCAC
>NW_011491191.1:4092-4441 GCF_000754665.1 Bison bison bison | reverse complement strand
TTTCTGCTTTATTGACTATGCCAAAGCCTTTGACTGTGTGGATCGTGATAAATTGTGGACAGTTTAAAAAGAAATGGGAATCCCAGACCACCTGACCTGCTTCTTGAGAAATCTGTATACAGGTCAGGAAGCCACAGTTAGAACTGACATGGAACAACAGACTGGTTCCAAATAGTAAAAGGAGTACGTCAAGTTTGTATATTGCCACCCTGCTTATTTAACTTATATGCAGAGTACAACATGAGAAACGCTGGTCTGGATGAAGCACAAGCTGGAATCAAGTTAGCCGGGAGAAATATCAATAACCTCAGATATGCAGATGACACCACCCTTATGGCAGAAAATGAAG
>NW_011491191.1:0-323 GCF_000754665.1 Bison bison bison | reverse complement strand
CTTCAGCATCAGTCCTTCCAGTGAATATTCAGGACTGATTTCCTTTAGGATTGACTGGTTTGATCTCCTTGCAGTCCAAAGGACTCTTAAGAGTATTCTTGAACACCACAGTTCAAAAGCATCAATTCTGCACTCAGTTTTCTTTATAGTCACTAATTATTAGAGAAATGTAGATCAAAACTACAATGAAGTATCACCTCATGCTGGTTAGAATGACCATTGTTTAACGGCTACAAATGATAAATGCTAGAGAGGGTGTGGAGGAAAGGGGACCCTCCTACATTGTTGGTGGAAATGTAAATTGGTGCAGCTGTTATGGAAAA
>NW_011491190.1:13803-14724 GCF_000754665.1 Bison bison bison | reverse complement strand
AAAAAAAAAAAGAAAGAGAGAGAGATGAAACTAATCACAAGCCTTAAAATAAAGGGCACATAGAATTGTACTAACAAACCTTAGCAATAATCCTCAAACGTGTCTGCTATGAAGGTAATCATTTCCTACCAGGAAAAAGCAAAATTAACACTTTCAGGAAACATACAAAGAAAACAAACCAAAAGACATTTCTATCGCCCAGGAAACTTCAAGACATTTAGGGGTCCTGTGTCAGATAACAAGTCCAATGTATATTTCGTATTATCTCATACCCACCCACAAAAATGAATATAAACCCCTTTATATACACTGCAAATATATGAGAATATTCAAGAAATTGACTACTTTCTGGAAAAATATGAATCCTCAAGACCAATATTTAAAGCAGCTGTAACAAAAGAAAAATAAGCAAGGAAGGCTATAAAATAAAATTTTTTCAAGAATTACTTCTGAAAATCATGTGCAGGCGATGCAAGCAAAGAACAACTGACGACAAAAGCACCACATAATTTTAGAGAATCAGGAATAGAGGAACAGAAGAAATCTCCCAGAATATTGGAAATATTGGAAATAAAAGCAAAAATAAACAAATGGGACCTAATTAAACTTAAAAGCTTCTGCACATCAAAGGAAACTATTAGCAAGGTGAAAAGACAGCCTTCAGAATGGGAGAAAATAATAGCAAATGAAGCAACCGACAAACAACTAATCTCAAAAATATACAAGCAACTCCTCCAGCTCAACTCCAGAAAAATAAATGACCCAATCAAAAAATGGGCCAAAGATCTAAATAGACATTTCTCCAAAGAAGACATACAGATGGCTAACAAACACATGAAAAAGATGCTCAACATCACTCATTATCAGAGAAATGCAAATCAAAACCACTATGAGATACCATTTCACACCAGTCAGAATGGA
>NW_011491190.1:9277-10230 GCF_000754665.1 Bison bison bison | reverse complement strand
GGCATCCCACTCCAGTACTCTTGCCTGGAAAATCCCATGGATGGAGGAGCCTGGTGAGCTGCAGTCCATGTGGTCGCTAAGAGTCGGACACGACTGAGCAACTTCACTTTGATTTTTCAAATGGCAACCCACCCCGGTGTTCTTGCCTGGAGAACACTGCAGGAAGTGTCATATGTGACGCATATCCCTGGGACATGCATCACAAGAGGGCATGTCCCAGGGATGGGGGAGCCTGGTGGGCTGCCGTCTATGGGGTCACACAGAGTTGGACACGACTGAAGTGACTTAGCAGCAGCATAGCTTATTTTAAGATTATATTTGGCTTTTAAGACATTGTTATAGATTCAATTGAGCTTACTATGAACGCTGTCGGATTCAGGATCTCCGAAGAAGATTTAGCTTCAGGACCAGGGACCCGGATTGATCACTCAAGAGCGTTTGTGTAGCAAAGTTTTATGACAGTGGGAAAAGGTCAGAGAAAGCTTCTGACATGGACAGCAGAAGGGGGTGGAGAGTGCTCCCCCTTGCTAGTGTTAGCAAGGGATGTATATACTTTTTAAATTAGTTTCTACATTAAATCAAAAGAATGTCTCAAGTTTGTGAAAGTTTTACCAGACCCACTCCCACAATTAGCATTTTAGGATAACAGGATTAGAATTTAACAGAAAGATCCTAGCAGACCCATTCCCATAATATACATTCTAAGATATCAGGATTAATCAGAAGGTTTTCAGGAAGGAGAAACTGTCCTCAAGCAGGATACATTGTTGTTATATGATCCCTAGTACAGAGTTTAAGTGGCTCAGATGGGAAAGCATCTGCCTACAATGTGGGAGACCCGGGCTGGATCCCTGGCTTGGGAAGATCCCCTGGAGATGGAAACAGCAACCCACTCCAGTACTCTTGCCTGGAAAACCCCATGGACAGAGGAGCCTGGTAGGCTACAGTCCATG
>NW_011491190.1:4687-5077 GCF_000754665.1 Bison bison bison | reverse complement strand
AGGAATTTAGTGAAACTTAGATTGTGTGGACTGTAAAACTGAAACCATGAAAGGACTGGGTAAAAACATATATGAATGATTTTTATTCTGTGGAGTAGAAAGATTGGAATCATGATACAACATTAAAAACAAAAACAAAAACAAAAACAGTCTCTTCAGAAGCCATCAAATAAATGAATGATAAACAGTCATAAATCCACATTTCATATTCTACACGGAAGGTCCAATGATAACTCAGCGTGGGAGGAATATTTGTACAAATACTTGTGTACTAAGATTATTGATATTAGTATCAATCAGTATAAAAACAGAACATTCAGGAAACAGCCATTAAGAGGGATCTGGGAAGGAAATTTGTATCGGTACTGACCTGGAAAGATCTGTATGATG
>NW_011491190.1:0-441 GCF_000754665.1 Bison bison bison | reverse complement strand
CCAGGGGACCCTGAGTGGGCAAAGCAGAAGCCCGAGGGCAGGACCCACCCTCCCTGGCCAACCCTCTTCCTTCTGTCTCCACAGCCCAGGGGCCCCAGACACCTGTGCCCCACGCCGCACACAGGTGTAAACAGATGTTATCACTTCTCCTAAAGACTGAAGCACACTGGCGCAGAACTAGCACCTCCCAAACAGTGACACCCAACTTTAGACTAACGTGGAATTTAGGAAAATACAAATTGATGTTAAAACAGCTTATAACATAGCTTTTATTTTCACCAATGCCTGCATTATACAATTAGTCATCTAAGTAATCTTGTTCTAAACATAGGCTTTTAATTTAGAAATAATGCTGTTTTCTACTTCTTCAAAAATGTAATTTTGCAGCCAATGTTCAATTCCTCCCATGTCTTCTTAACCAAAGCAGACTTTTTTTTTTTT
>NW_011491189.1:15824-16651 GCF_000754665.1 Bison bison bison | reverse complement strand
AGATTCCATTTTCATGAGCAATAGACTGTATCTACATGACACCAAAACATCTGGAAGCAAAGTGAAAAATGAAGTCAGCCATCTAGATGTTTCTAAATATCCAGATGTTTTGTGTTGATTGGACAAAGATTCCAGATGATTGACTGAAATGTTCACATTGTTAGCATGAATAGATTACTCCATCTTGCACTATGGGAAAGCAGACAGTCAGAAGAAACTAGGGTTTGGAGCATGAGATCTTATGGAGGAAGGAGTGTCTTGATACCTATGACGATTTTGCACCTGTGCGATTCTCAAAGTTGATTTCTGCCCTTTTTGTTTAATAATTAAGGCAATAATTCATGATAAGTTATTATTTTCTTCTGGAAATCCACTTATTTATTCTAGAATAAATGTTGCATTGATTCATTGCAAAATAATGTTATTATGAAGTCAATAGACATTACATTACTAAAAACTGAATAGTTTCAGATATTGTCTCCCCTCAAGAACCAATGTATTTTAAAACAGCATGTATTAGTTACAATTATACATTTCAAACAGGAAAGAAAATTTCCACTTCTAGAGTCATCAAACAAACATTTAAACAAAGATGTATACTAAACTTTGAGCTACCTTATGTGCCAGACATATGCAGACGATCAGGATGCAAGTTGAATTAGATAGCTTTTGCCTTCAAGTAATCCACATTCCAGTAGAGGCTACAGCACTGCTCAATTCAGTTCAGTTGCTCAGTCATGTCCAATTCTTTGCGACCCCGTGGGCTGCAGCATGCTAGGCTTCCCTTTCCATCACAAACTCCTGGAGCTTGGTCAAACTCATATCCA
>NW_011491189.1:14717-14957 GCF_000754665.1 Bison bison bison | reverse complement strand
TGGAAACAGTCTGTTGTTCCACGTCTGGTTCTAACTATTAGTACATAACCTGCATACAGATTTCTCAGGAGGCAAGTAAGGTGGTCTGGGATTCCCATCTCTTTGAGAATTTTTCAGTTTGTTGTGAGCTACACAATCAAATGCATTGGCTTAATCAATAAAGCAGAAGTAGATATTTTTCTGCTATTCTCTTGCTTTTTCGATGATCTAATGGATGTTGGCAATTTGATCTCTTTTTCC
>NW_011491189.1:12886-13309 GCF_000754665.1 Bison bison bison | reverse complement strand
GTCTCTCTCTCTCTCTCTCTTTTTTTTTTTTTTTTTGCTGACTGTATAGAGCTTCTCCATTTTTGGCTGCAAAGAATATAGTCAATCTGATTTTTGTATTGACCATCTGGTGATGTCCTTGTGTAGAGTCTTATCTTGTGTTGTTGGGAGAGGGTGTTTGCTATGACCAGTGCATTCTCTTGGCAAAACTCTGTTAGCCTTTGCCCTGCTTCATTGTGTACTCCAAGGCTAAACTTGTCTGTTAACCCCAGGAACCCCTTGACTTCCTACTTTTGCATTTCAGCCTCTTATGAAGTAAAGGACATCTTTTTTGGGTGTTGCTTCTAGAAGGTCTTGTGGGTCTTCATGAGTGAGTGAAGTCGCTCGGTCATGTCTGACTCTTTGCGACCCCGTGGACTGTAGCCCCCCAGGCTCCTCCGTCCA
>NW_011491189.1:11887-12786 GCF_000754665.1 Bison bison bison | reverse complement strand
GAAATCATTCTGTCATTTTTGAGATTGCATCCAACTACTGCATTTCAGACTCTTTAGTTGACTATGAGGGCTACTCCATTTTTCCTGAGGGATTTTTGTCCACAGTATTAGATATAATGTTCATATGAATTAAATTCACCCATTCCAGTGCAATTTTAATTTACTGATTCCTAAAATGTCAATGTTCATTTTTGCCATCTCCTGTTTGACCACTTCCAATTTACCTTGATTCATGGACCTAACATTTCAGGTTCCTTTGCAATGTTGTTCTTTACAGTATTGGACTTTACTTCCACCACCAGTGACATCCACAACTGGACATCGTTTTTGCTTTGTCTCCAGCTTTCATTCTTTCTGAGTTATTTCTCCACTCTTCTCCAGTGGCATATTGGGCACCTACTCACCTGAGGATTTCATCTTTCAGTGTCATATATTTTTGCATTTTCATGCTGTTAATGGAGTCCTCAAGGCAAGAATACTGAGTGGTTTGCCATTCCCTTCTCCAGTAGACCACATTTTGTCATAACTCTCCACCATGACCCATTGGTTTTGGGTGGCCCTACAAGGCATGGCTCATAGTTTCATTGAATTAGACAAGGCTGTGGTCCACATGATCAGTTTGATTAGTTTTCTGTGATTGTAGTTTTCATTCTGTCTGCTCTCTAAAGGATAAGTATAAGAGGCTTATGGAAGCTTCCTGTTGGGAGAGACTAACTGTGGGGAAACTTGGTCTTGTTCTGATGGGTGGCACCATGCTCAGTAAATCTTTAATCCAATTTTCTCTTGATGGGTGGTCCTGTGTTCCCTCCCTGTTCTTTGACCTGAGATCAAACTATAGTGGAGGTAATGATGACAATGGTGACTTCCTTCAAAGTGTCGCTTGCATGCACTGCTGCACT
>NW_011491189.1:9917-11635 GCF_000754665.1 Bison bison bison | reverse complement strand
GTTCAGAGGTATCAGAGAAGACTAAAGAAAATAGAATTGAGGAATCAAAAATACAAGAAAAGAAAAAAAATTATTCTGCATATTCTCAACATTTTACCTTGTATTCCTTTCAAGGAATTTGCTGATTCATAAGAGGCATGAATAGACACATGAATAAGATAAACACTTGTGTAGAAGTGGCTTCTAAGAGTCAGAGGGGTCTGCAAAATGTTTTGGCAGTCTCCTGAGGCTGAGAGGAAAAAAAAAAAAGAGTTCACAGCTACCAAAGCACCTAATAAATGACTCACAAAGATCCCAAAGAAAAGGAAAGAGCAGAAAAGTAATCATGACAGTTCAAGCAGATTTTCCTCTTGAGGTATTCACCAAATTGTAAGTGGTACACACATAGACGTGGAGAAACCTAGGAGAATGTGGCTGCTGGGAGGCTGGGAAACCAAGTAAAGAGTATCAGTTAGGATTTGATCAGGGACTCAGAACCTCTTTAATTATATAGAATAAAGGATATAATATATGTGTTGGATTTAATGCAACCATGGGAGATGATATAGAAGACTATCAAAGTCTGAATCCTTTGTACCTGGTGTGCCCATGTTCAGTCACTCAGTCATGTCCAGCTCTTTTCAACTCCATGGACTATAGCCCATCGGGCTCCTCTGTCCATGGGATTTCTCAGGCAAGAATATTGGAGCAGGTTGCTATTTCCTTCTCCATGGGATTTTCCCAATCCAGGGTTTGAGTCTGCATCACCTGCATCTCCTGCATTAGGAAGCCCTTGTACCTGGTGGGTAGGTCAAAGTCACTAAGGGTTAGTAAGGCCAGTATTGAGAAGAAAATCAGGACTTGAAGGAAGAGACTCAGTGCAAATTGTATCCCACAAGGAATAACAAACCCAAGGGGATAAACTAGAATGAACCTGTGTTTGTCTATCACAGTCTTTGACTTCATCAATACAAGAGACCCGAAGAAGGAGATGGCATCTTTGCCATGTGTTTCTAGCCCAGGATGCAGAGAAGCTGAAGGAGATCTGGTAGGGGCTGGAGTAGCTGCACATCTGGCTGCTGCTTTAAGTTAACAAGGTGAGTTAGCAAATCAACCACAATATGCGTAAGCCACATGGTTCCCGGACCCCTACACCTACACCAACTTTGAAAGCATAATGGCTGCTGCTTTACTTCCACCTTCCAAATCTCACAGTTTTCTAAATGTCAATACTAACTTAAAATCAACAAGAAAAGGAAATTCTAAGAAGTCTAGTTTCTCTTTGGGAACTAGGAAGTCTAGTTTCACCCTCCAAAGGATGACCCTTGTCAACTTGGCATTCATACTGCTAAGTCACTTCAGTCGTGTCCGACTCTGTGCAACCCCATAGACGGCAGCCCACCAGGCTCCGCCGTCCCTGGGATTCTCCAGGAAAGAACACTGGAGTGGGTTGCCATTGGAATTCATACACCCCTCTATTAACCATATTTGCTTTTCATATAAACATAGTAGCAATGTGATTCAACTTTCCTTTGTACTGTTGAAAACTCATTAACCACAAGAGGATGCTTATCCATCTTTGGGTAATGTTCATTCCTCTTCTAACTGAATTATAACTATATCCCTTCATTAGTCAGCTTTGGCTGCCATAAGAAAATACCACACACTGAGTGGCTTAAACAACAGAAATATTTTTATGTGTTGTTTTTTTTTTTTTTTTTCCCCTCACAGTTCTTGAG
>NW_011491189.1:4984-9553 GCF_000754665.1 Bison bison bison | reverse complement strand
TTTTGTGCCCAATTTCCTCTTTTTATAAGGATACCTGTAAAATTTGATTAAGGACCACCCTAGTAGTTTCATTTAACTTTATCACTTAAGTTAACTTAATAGTTTTATCTCCAAATATAGTCACATTCTGAGACACTGGATGTTAGGACTTCAATATATGAATTTTGGGAATGCACTGGATTGTACAGCATCCTCCATGCCTCTCATGTTCTGTGATGTAAATAGTAAGACCTAAGATTAAGTATTATTACCATGCCTTCTATTATTGATATATGGTAGAAGAATAGGAAAGTGAAAAAAAAAAAAAGGTTAATACATCCACAAATTAGACGAAATACTCTAAAGTTATTGCTGCAACTTGCTCATGTGGTCATATCAAGTATTTATTACTCTGTATACCTATTATTTATTGCATATTCTCTCTGTCCTCAACAAATATCTTGACTGGTCCTTGCCTGGTGGAGTGAGTGATCCAAGTCTTCATTCCTGAAGTGTCTATACCATTAGCAGTTCTACTTGTAATGAATCACTTCAGTTTTTGGCTTTTAAAATAGGTGTGTATCAGAGGTATCCTGCATGTCTGACATATTCTTTCTTGTCCTCTTCCCTGTGAAGAAGCAGCTCCAAATTTGTCCTTGATAGTCAAGACCCATCACCCCAGCTAGTACAGTAGTCCTCTTTGACTGTAAATTCAGTGATGCCAGAAACTCAAAGGAGGCAGGTAACAGTCTAAATGTCTAGTTTAGCATAAACATTATTGTATACACTGTTGGAAACATTTTTTCTGTGGGAACAAAGACCTCTAGACTAACAGAGCCCAAAATGATGGAAAAGCAAGAAAAGCATTTTTGCTTGTTAATTACTAAGGATATTTTATCTCCTGGACCTATGAATTTTGTTTATGAAGGAAACAAGACCATATATGGTTCACCAGTGTAGAGCATTATTTTGCATCCTAGAGAATGCTACCCTGACCACACCTCATTCCATGCAGATGGAGTCATAATTGAATCTTCAAAGAGTTGGTTGTTCCACTATTCTCTGCTCAGCTTCTTCAGGGTAATGGTAAACACAGTAAACACCAAGAATCCCATGAACATGAGCCCATTAATACATCTCATTTAAATAAAATGAGTTCCTTGATCAGAAGAAATGCTCCCATTATCCCTGTACCCATTTTTTTCTATAATTGTCCTGTTCTCTTACTATTTCCTCCATCCTCTCCCCATCCTTAACTCCCACTATGCTAAACTTCTTTGTGAGCAAGAACTGTGTCTTATTCATTTTGGTAATTCTAACAAATATAGCTTAAATTTAGATACATGTTCAAAAGATACTGATTGAATAAATGATAGAAAGGTCAATAAATGTCAAATACAACAGAGGGGACAAACAACATGAATGCAAATATTGAAAAAAGGACTTTTATTAGAAACAAGGACCATTTAAAGATAGAATTAAACAAGTGAAATAATAGAAGAGAGGTCTCAAGACGGCAAATTCTCTTATTACTTGTATGAACTTAAGCCTCTGTTATGTACTGAAAGTTTATTTTCCCCAAATTCATGTATTGGAGCCTTAACAATGATACGTTTTGGGATGAAGCTTTAGGGAGCAGTTATGCCTAGATTAGGTTATGAGGATATGTTAGTTGCTCAGTCATGTCCGACTCTCTTCTGTCCATGGAATTATCCAGGCAAGCATACTGGAATGGGGGTTGCCATTTCCTTATCCAGGGGATCTTTCAAACCCAGGGATCGAACCCATGTCTCCTACATTCCAGGCAGATTCTTTACCATCTGAACCACCAGCGAAGCCCCTGACTGGTGGGACCCTCATAATAGGATAGTGCACACACACGCACAGAAACTCATGTACATAAATGCACATATGAAAGTTTGTGTGAGGTTACAATGAGAAGGAGGCCTTTGTAAGCCAGGGGAAAATGTCTTCACCAGGAACAGAATCAGGTTGGAACTTTAATCTTGGACTTCTCAACTTCCAGAATTATGAGAAATACATTTCCATTGTTTAAACCACCTACTCTATGATATTTTGTTATGATAGACTTATTCATTCTCCATTTCCTTTTATCTAAAATGGATATAAAAGCTAACTGACAGGATTGATGAGAACAGTAGAGATAATGTTTTAGAGTGCCTCATCAGTGTTTAATAATAGTAGTAATTTTTTCCAGTCAGTGTTGTGCAGCTAGTATTGTGCTAGACAGTCATATTTGTTCTCCTTCATTTTCAACTTCAATTTGCTCTTTGTGCTCATTTACCTTACTCCACCCTTTTATCTATGGTCTCTTGAATGTTAAGTGTTTGCATCGAATTATATTACCTTGGCCTCTGGTATTTATGAACTCTTGATTGTTGTTGCCTATCTGGCCTCTATTTCATCACTAATCAGACAGATTCTGCTTTCTTATTGTTTACCTGGCCCCTTTGGTCAACAATGTATTGAATTATATCTTCAGTACTTAACAGCAAATCAGAGTATCTTTTAAGAGAATTCATATTCCATATATCCCTAAAAATCTTGACATAGTGTTCATAAAAAATATGGAATGTTATTTTAATCCCTCCTACCTTAGCATTCAATTTTGTCATTGCAATTTCCCTTTCTTTAGATATATGCACCTAATTAATGGATGCGCTTACTAGATCTAGATCTCCAGTAGTTTTACTGCTTGTCTTTTGGAACAGACAAGGTCTCAAGCACCAGTGTTTTTAAACTTTCTGTATCAGTGACCCTTTGAGGATCTCATGAAAGTTACAGGGATCCCTACCACCATCACTCCCAAATGTCAATATTCACTTCCATATAAAATTGTATGTTCAATTTCAGGAAGTTCGTGGGCCTTTTGAAACAGAGGATTTTAACTCCAGCTTATGAGATTCAGTATTATTCCTTCCTCTCTTCCCAACATGCTTTTTAAAATATTTAAATAAAACATTCAATTTGAGAGGTATTTTTGGTTAAGACTGATAGTTTTGTTTTTAAAATTAATTTCTAAATAATCCAAACCAAGGAAATAGTTGGAAGGAAGTATCAGGTTAAGAAAAGCATTAGAAACAGTAAGACAGAAGCATTAACTCATGAACTTTATACTGAAAATTTTTTCTTTATTTTTAACAGTGAGAGAAAAGACAATGCCCTTCTCATGTTGTCCATGTTGAACAGAGATCTGTCACCATGAAGGAATTGCCAGCTGTGATGCTAATGACTGTTGATTGGCTCACACACCACTCTCTGTTGGGCATCTTACTCTTCACTGATACTTCCTAACCCCATTAAGGTAAATTCTACCCTTGGCATTTCTGTAGCTCATAGATTGATATATGAGCCATTGCTTTTTTTTTCATAATATATATAACCCTCACATATGTCTTACATATGTACTGGCATCCCTTTATAATCACACCCCTCAATGTAGGTTCTCCAAAGACTTACACTGTAATAGTTCTGCTATTATATTCATTGTGACACAAAATTGGCATAAAAATTGATTATTTTTGGACTTGCATCCTTATGCATTTTTTAAAATTCTAATCTCTCATTAAAATGGCATCATAGCAGGGTCCTTGCAGACTTTCACTGAAGTTATTATGAGATAGTTAACATCATGGCAACTCTAGATTAAATTGCCCAAGAAATAAGCACTGTAAAAAGAACTTAAATAAAGTCCTGATAAGTAATCACTGATTATGTTTATTTTGTTTAAACAACTCTCTCGCTCCCTTAATTCAAAAAGTTACCCAAAGACAGCATTCCACACTAAAAAAGTAACTACCTGGCAACCAGGAAAATTATACTTTTTAAAGTGAGCCAATTTTCAGCTGAAGTTTGGCAAAACATCCAAAAGCATAACTTGTGCTTTAACGACTTGAAACTAAGCTGATATGCTTCATTTTATGTTGATTTTTAAAACAGCTGGTCTTCAACACAGCTATGGTAAAAGGAAACTGCACATATTATATTTCTATCAAAAATATAAACTTGGAAAAAGCAGAGTCTTCATCTCTCTAGATTAAAAATTGAGGCTAAGAATCTGTGGCATAATGACATTTCAAACTCCTAATGACAAGAAGGGGAAATAATGTTTGTTTAGATGGTATTAAAACATGTATAATATCATATAAGAAACAAATCGCCAGTCCAAGTTCGATGCAGGATACAGGAAGCTTGGGGCTGGTGCACTGGGATGACCCAGAGGAATGGTATGGGGAGGGAAGTGGGAGGGGGGTTCAGGATGGGGAACACGTGTACACCCGTGGCGGATGCATGTTGATGTATGGCAAAACCAATACAATATTGTAAAGTAAAAAAATAAAATAAAAGAAGGAAATGAACAATCTTTAAGGAAATGAACAATCTTTATGTGTATGAACTCACATCCAGTATTGTTGAACACTTTTGGTGCAAAGCAGTGTACTTACTTTAGTCAATACTAAAGATGTGGCATATTCCCTATTTATGAGAATGCATGGTATAATTGTGGAGAAATAATTATATACTTAAAATCTAGATAATGATATAAGGTTTCACCACTAAATATCTGAT
>NW_011491189.1:3918-4395 GCF_000754665.1 Bison bison bison | reverse complement strand
TTTCTTTGCCTTTTCTGGCTTCTAAGAATCCAAGGCCACTTGGATTCCTTGGTTCATGGATCCTTTATCCATCTTTAAAGTCAGCAATGGTGTATAGCTCTCCATACCTTTCTTCCATAGTCACATCTTCTCACTGAACTTCTCTTCCACTTTTATAATAAATCCTTGCAATTGTATTTGACCTACACTGAAAGTGAAAGAGGAGAGTGAAAAAGTTGGCTTAAAGCTCAACATTCAGAAAACTAAGATCACGGCATCTGGTCCCATCACTTCATGGGAAATAGTGGAAACAGTGTCAGACTTTATTTTTTTGTGCTCCAAAATCACTGCAGATGGTAAGTGCAGCCATGAAATTAAAACATGCTTACTCCTTGGAAGGAGAGTTATGACCAACTTAGATAGCATATTAAAAAGCAAAGACATCACTTTGCCAAAAAAGGTCCATCTAGTCAAGGCTATGGTTTTTCCAGTGGTCAT
>NW_011491189.1:2400-3492 GCF_000754665.1 Bison bison bison | reverse complement strand
GTAGTAAGTATGTGATCTTGGACAAGTCACAAATCTACTTGACCCTCACTTTCTCATACTTAGTGTAATGATAAAAGTAACATCTAACTCAGCATAATCATGAAGGTTAAAAGAAACAGAACATGAGTATTTTGGTTTCCAGTACAGCCTGTAGGGAGCTTGGAAGTTTCTATCCCATCCTAATTACAAGTAAAAAACTGAACAAACTGGAAAAAATAACTCTTTTTAGATCTGTCAGAAAAGTAAGATCACAGGGCAAGATGCTGTGCTGCAAATTAGGGAGACAGCAAGATGAATACAAAGAATTACAATTTACTAAAACAGAACCCCCCAAGCATAAACCTCTGAGGAACCAGTTCTGAGACAAGAAATACTGAACTGTAGTTAATGAATTTCTTGAAGTTAAGTATCAGCAAGTTTAAAAGATAAAATATCCAGGGGTCTCAGTTATATGAGGGTTAGCACATAGTAGTGATTTTTTAACTTTTAAAAAGTTGTAATTCTTTTTTATTTGAAGTATTGCTGATTTACAATTTTATATTAGTTTCAGGTACACAATGAAACAATTCAAGGCTTCCCGGGTAGCTCAGCTGGTAAAGAATCTGCCTGCATTGGGGGAGACCTGGGATTGATCCCTGGGTTGGGAAGATCTCTTGGAGGAGGGCATGGCAACTCACTCCAGTATTTTTGCCTGGAGAATCCCCATTGACAGAGGAGCCTGGCAGGCTACAGTCCCTGGGATTGCAAAGAGTTAAACATGATGGAATAAATAAGCATGCAGTGCATAAATTATAATCCATTTAAAATTATTATAAAATAATGGCTATATTTCCCTGTGTTGTACAGTGTACTCTTGTTTCTTATCTAATTTAACTATAGTAGTTTGTATCTCTTAATCCCATATCCCTATCTTGCCCCTCCCTAATTTCCTTCCCTCTGGTAACTACTCGTTTGTACACTAGTCTGTTTCTTTTCTTTTCTTTTTTTTTTTTTAAATGTCTGCAGACGTTGCCAGATGTCCCTTGGCAGGCAAGATGGCCCATGGTTGAGAATGTATTTCTGGTTTAGACTTTAAAATGAAAAGCTTGAATA
>NW_011491189.1:1896-2300 GCF_000754665.1 Bison bison bison | reverse complement strand
CAATGGACATGAGTTTGGGTAAACTTCGGGAGTTGGTGATGGACAGGGAGGCCTGGCGTGCTGTGATTCATGGGATCTCAAAGAGTCGGACACGACTGAGAGACTGAACTGAACTGAACTGAAAATCTAAGAAAATCTTTCTGTTTTAAGATCAGCTGATTAGCAACCTTAATTCCAATTGCAAGCATACTTCCTCTTTGCCATTAAACCTAACATGTTCACAGCTTCCAGGGATGGGAAGGGGGCATTATTCTGCTTATCACATCAACTAAGCATTAATATATAGAAGGAAGTAAGCTCATTGACCATGGAATTCTCCAGGCAAGAATACTGGAGTGAGTAGCCATTCCCTTCTCCAGGGGATCTCCTTGACCCACAGATTGAACCCAGGTCGCCCACATTGC
>NW_011491189.1:1378-1796 GCF_000754665.1 Bison bison bison | reverse complement strand
TGCAGACGTTGCCAGATGTCCCTTGGCAGGCAAGATGGCCCATGGTTGAGAATGTATTTCTGGTTTAAGACTTTAAAATGAAAAGCTTGAATAGTCTGTTTCTTTTTGTTGTATTCACTAGTTTGTTTTATATTTCACATATAAGTGATGTCAGTATTTGTCTTTATTTTCATGACTTACTTCATCTAATATGATAATCTCTATGTTCATCTATGTTGCTACAAATGACACTATGTCATTCTTTTTATGGCTGAGTACTGTTAAATCCTTTTATATAGTTCATGAGGTTCTCACAGCAAGTATACTGGGGTGGTTTGCAATTCCTTCCTCCATTGAATCACGTTTTGTAAGAACTCTCCACTATGACCCATCCATCTTGGGTGATCCTGCATGGCATGGCTCATAGCTTCATTGAGTC
>NW_011491189.1:0-612 GCF_000754665.1 Bison bison bison | reverse complement strand
AAAATGATAAAACTGCACCAAAGGACATAGTGTCACTGTAAATTGGACTTTTATAATTTATTTCATTATGTAAATTTAAAAGATTATTATTATGAGCACCACATTTTCTCACAGTAGAGATGATGGGATTGCCATAAGGGAGATTTTGAATACTGAGAAGGAAGAAACTGCATAATTTATTTCTAAAATGCTAACAGCTTTAGAGAAGGACTTTGAGGAAAAGTAAGCACTGCAAAAACAGATTGTAGATCTGTATGGCAATGATACTAGTGTTGTGGAAGTGGTGAGCTGGAATTGTGTCTTACAGATTCTGACCTTTCTTTCTGTTTTTCATTTAAAAAAAAAAAAAAAGCATAGAAGAAAACCAGAACTCTATATGTTCTCATTCTTTTCCCACAACTGGCTGTTTTCATAAGATAAGCTTTGACTTCATGCATAAGGCAAAAATGAAATTTATTTTTGAATTTCTTACCCTTCTTTTCTGCATTCTGTCTCCCACTTTAAGTAGCTTCTACTCTATGGCAATATTTAGCATGTCTTTGTACATTCTGAGTTTACAATTAAGAGAAAAACAGATATGCTATCACTCCATAGGTTTATCATAAGCTCCTT
>NW_011491188.1:22640-23245 GCF_000754665.1 Bison bison bison | reverse complement strand
CTGGGAGGGGATTGGGGGCGAGGAGGAGAAGGGGCCGACAGAGGATGAGATGGCTGGATGGCATCACTGACTCGATGGATGTGAGTCTGAGTGAACTCCGGGAGTTGGTGATGGACAGGGAGGCCTGGTGTGCTGCAATTCATGGGGTTGCAAGGAGTCGGACACGACTGAGCGACTGATCTGATCTGATCTGATTAGACCCGAGAGTTTGGCCCCTGCATTCCAACGTTTAGTCTCTTAGCTTCCTTGTTTGGTGTTTAATCAAATTCTTTTGAAGCGGCCAATCCATCTAGAGTTGCACGATAGGCAATCAAAGGGTGGTGTTTCTGTTCCTCAGGTGGGCTGGGTGGGGGTGGGGGGAAGGTGTGCCCAGGATGTGGTGACACTCGGGGGGAAGTGGACCACCAGGGAAGCTGCTAGAAAGGGTACGCTTACGTTGACTTGGCTCTCATCAGAACCCCAGTTTACTAATAGGGAAACTCTCAACTCAGGGGAGGGACTTGCATGATTTCATGTAGCAATTGATATGGAATTGAGCCCTGACTGAAATTCAGGTGTTCATTCGTCTCAATGTTTTTCTCATAATATCAAATTGTTGGAGCTTA
>NW_011491188.1:18521-19029 GCF_000754665.1 Bison bison bison | reverse complement strand
AGGACCACTGGAGACCCAGGCTAGCTCCCTAGTGAGTCAGAATCATCTGATCTGGACAAGTCAACAATCCACCTTAGTCTGGACCTATCCAATAGCCAAGGCTCTCACTGCAGGCTGTAGAGTCTCCTGTTGTTCCTGTAGTGGGCAGAGTGCAGTAAATTACATGCCATGCCCTCAGCTGAGGGAGACTGGCAGATTAAGATAAGCAACTGGATAAATGGCAGTGTTTGGCTCCAATTGGGACATACTCAGCAATGTTAGAGGGACAAGTAATTTTTTCTGTTATTGTTTCTTCACTGAGATTACTAAATATTAACTGAGAGTCATGGCGTGGTAAGAGGGTTATAAAAGAAGAATCCTGAAACACATGAAGGGGAGCCCTGGGGTTTGGGTGCCTGGATGCTTCCTAGGGTATATAGTGCTCTGGTTGCAGCGCCACCACTATCTACTGTTTGCGGATCATGCCCTTGATAGCTGACTCCCGGTTGACATATGTAGCCCAATAGAC
>NW_011491188.1:17553-18421 GCF_000754665.1 Bison bison bison | reverse complement strand
GGAAAGCTAATTAATTCACTATATAGAACACCTTCAAAGGCTGTGGGGAGGAGGAGACATGAGGGAAGTTAGGAAAGAGGGGCCATGAAGCCAATAGCACTGAGTAGCCAGCTTTGTACAAAGGAATAAATTGAAGATGACTTTGAAAACAAAATCTGCATCATCCTGGTTTACTAGCTATTGTGCCTTTGGCCAAGTGACTTCTCCCCTTAGAGCTTTAGTTTCTTCATCTGTAAAATGAGGATCAAAATATTTGGCAGGGTTGTTGAGAGGATCAGATGAAAGAATGGTGGTAGAAATAACTGGAAAACTGAAATCTTGGTCATGTGTAGGATCCTATGCAATCATGTGACTTGATCCTCACAGTAACCATACGACCTAAGTGTGTGAGATTAGTCCCATTTGACAGATGAGAAAACTTAGCTTCAGACTGAGTGGCAGAGCCCACACTAGCCATCTGGGCTCCCAACTTTTAACCAGGGCTGCACTGTACTGTTCTATAGGTATGAGACACTGTTTGGTTACCCGAGACATAACTCCAAAAGGCTTCAACCATCAAGTGGCACATCTCCTGTGAGGAAGAGAGCTTGGTGAGTCTGAAAGTCATTTTGTCTTAAAGACATACATTCTACAGCATGTTAACATGCATCATTATAACCCTTCATGCAGGCAGGAGCTACAGCCTCTCTAGTTCAGTTCATCTCAGTCACTCAGTTGTGTCTGACTCTGCGACAGCCTCTCTAGGGAACTTCCGTCTGCTTCCCTCTGACAGCACAGGCAGGGATCCTGGGGGCTTGCTATGACTCTGATCTTTGCTTTTCCAGATTATAAAAAAAAAAAAAACCTCAATGATAAATAAGCATACACA
>NW_011491188.1:11991-15035 GCF_000754665.1 Bison bison bison | reverse complement strand
GATATCCTTTAGGATTGACTGGTTGGATCTCCTCGCAGTCCAAGGGACTTTCAAGAGTCTTCTCCAACTTTTGAGAAGTATGACCTCTCCTATCTAGTATGACTTCTCCTATACAGACAAAGATATATAGAATATCTCTATAGTTCATCCTGGAGTAATTCCCATACCACCAAACTGAAACTCACTCTTCCAAATTCCTCCAAGCATTTTGACCTCAGGGAAGGACATTTTTCCTTCTAGAAAGCTACCTCATGTGGACTGGGGATGAGGTAGTGAAAACTTTTATGGACTAATGCATGTCCAACAACTTTAGAGTTTTTCTCAGATGACGTTCATGTTAATTGTTTTCAGAAGTGCTAATTAGAGGGTTAGCTGAAGCCGTGAATGTACTTAAGACCTCCAGGACCTCAAAGTATATGCAGATAAAGTCCTATGACTGTGTTAACCTAACATCCATCCAACTTTCCTGAACCCCAGTTTTCAGAAGTGGGTAAAGTAATGGAGTGTATGCTATGTTAGATTCAAAGACAAATCAGACAAAGACCCAATTTTTACACCCAAACAACCCAATTTTTAAAATGGGTTTTAAAACAGACATTTTTCAAAGGAAGATATAGAAATGGCCAATAAAGATGTGAAAAGATGCTTAATATTATGCTTAATATCATAATAGAAATGAAAGTCAAAATGAGATACCACCTCATACCCATTAGGGTGCCTACTATTAAAAATAAGAACAATAACAGTAACAATAAAAAAAGGAAATAACAAGTGTAGACAAGGATATGGAGAAATTTGACCCCTTATGTGCTGTCGGGAATGTAAAATGGTGCAGCTGCTATGAAAAATGGTACATCAGATCCTCAAAAAATTAAAATATGACCCAGCAATTCTACTTTGGAGTATATTGCCCACCTCAAATGAAAGCAAGGTCTTAAAGAGATATGAGTACACCCATGTTCATAGCAGCATAATTCTCACTAGCCAAAAGATGACAGCAACCCAAGTATGCATAGAGAGAAGAATGGATGAAGAAAATGTGGTCTATCCATATAATGGGATATTATTCAGCCTTAAAGGAAATTCTGATGCATGCTATAGCATGAATGAACCTTGAGGATGTTATGCTAAATAAAATAAGCCAGTCACAAAGACAAATATGATTCCAGTTGTATTCAGTACTTAGAGAAGTCAGATTGCTAGAGACAGAAAGTAGAAGGGAGGTTGCCAGGGGGAGAGTGGAGAGGAGGATTGGAATTTCTGGTGTCATGGGGATAGAGTTTCAGTTTTGCAGGATGAAAAAGTTCTGAAAGTTGCTTGTACAATACTGTGAACATACTTATTAAAAACAGTTAAGATGATAAATTTTAGGCTGTCTAATGAAGATTAATTAAAATAAGAGAGAACTAAAATATAAGGGAGAACACGAAAAAAACACAGAAAGGCACAAATGCTGAGTCAAGTGAATTCAAAAGAGGAAGGGAACATGCTGGATTAGGAAGAGGTCAGTAAGCCAATAGAATGGGGAGAAAATGCAGGTGCAAGAGAGGGTAGGGGATATCCAGACCATATGTGGGGATGGACCTGGGGCCAGTGGATGAGAAAGGAAAGAGCGGATGAGACTCAAATATTATCTGCTGCTGCTGCTGCTAAGTCGCTTCAGTCATGTTCAACTCTGTGCGACCCCTGAGATGGCAGCCCACCAGGCTCCCCCGTCCCTGGGATTCTCCAGGCAAGAACACTGGAGTGGGTTGCCATTGCCTTCTCCAATGCATGAAAGTGAAAAGTGGAAGTAAAGTCGCTCAGTCATGTCCGACTCTGTGTTTATCTGTTGGTGGGTAGACCTGTGTCCATGCCGTTATTTGCTTGGTATGAGGTGTCCTAGAACTGGCACCTATAGACTGTTGGGCCAGGGCGGGGCTGGGTCCTGAGGTTAATAAGTTAGAGGGAGGATTCCAAAATGGAGTTTGCCAGCACCAGTGTCTACATGGTAGAATGAATTCTCCAGAATGGCTGCCACCAGTGTCTATGTCCCCAGGGGGAGCTGCAGTTGCCCCTGGTTTCTCCAGGAGACTCTCCAAGATCAGCAGGTGGGTCTGACCCAGCCTCCTATTACTGCTTTTGCCCTGAATCCCAGAGCATGTGAGTGAAGTCTCTATTTTCCCCCAGCTCTCTGGGACTCTCAATTGTATGCATTACTGGTCTTCAAAGCCAAATGCTCTGGGGGTTCATTTTCCTGGCATATGACCCACAGGTTATGGAGCCCACCTTGGGGCTCAGACCCCTCACTCCTAGGAGAGAACCTCTGTAATGGTAATATTCCTCTCGTTTGTGGATTGCCCACCCAAGGTATAAGACTTGCCTATATCACAACTCCACCTGTCTTGTTTGGTTCCTTCTTCATATCTTTAGTTGTAGAAGGTCTTTTCTGGTAAATTTTGATCTTTTCCATGGATGGTTGTTCTGCAAATAGTTGTGATTTTGGTGTGCTTTTGAGAGGAGGTGAGCGCTGGGTCTTTCTTCTCTGCCATCTTGACTGATCCCCGTTTGTTTCTGTTTCAATCAACTCACCACTGATAGAGTATGTGTGTTGTCAGGGCATTTATATCTACTGTAGAAAAGGGTGAGAAGGCTACCACTTTATGAATACAAATTAACCCAGAGTGAATATCATTCACCCCAGAGAGAACATACCAAGTGGTGACTTGATTTATGGCTGTTTTTACAGGAATGCTAGAAATTTTAAAAAGCCATTAATGATAAAAAACTAAACTTTTCTAAATTATGGATGGAAGTTGAGTATTTTCTAATGTAAAATAAAATGTTATTCTAGAGCATTCAAATTTCTTATTTGAAAATAAGAAAAAAGCATAAGAATTACTGTGTTTCCAAAATTTAGGTAAGAATTTATATTTTAAAAGAACTTCTAAGAATAATAATTGTCTTTTTTTAAAATATAGTTTTATTTCTTCATTTTAATTTGCTCTTTTAATTTTCAAAAAATATAATCTAGGTAATAATGCACATAGTTAAAAAGAAATAAA
>NW_011491188.1:10965-11061 GCF_000754665.1 Bison bison bison | reverse complement strand
CTCGCAGGCTTCCCTGTCCATCACCAAATCCTGGAGCTTGCTGAAACTCATGTCCATCGAGTCGGTGATGCCATCCAACCATCTATTCCTATATCA
>NW_011491188.1:8662-10128 GCF_000754665.1 Bison bison bison | reverse complement strand
ACCACTTGGTGGTTATTTTTCATTTCAGAAGCTCTTCCTTATTCTCTGATTTCCTTTTATATTAGCATCCTCCTTATTTTATGTATATGCTATATTTATAAATATAAGATAAGATTTACTTTTGTTTTTCTTAGGTTCTCTTTAATTCCCTAAATTATTTCTGTTCCTGCCAAGATGAGTTTTTTTTGAATCTTTACTTTTCTCTATTACAAATTTCACTTTGATAATGCTTCATATCATAGTATTATTTGGCAACATAAAAGATGTCTGTATGTTTAGTGTGCCTGAGCTGGGCTTGTTGACTGGTAAACTATGCTATCTGGAGGGAGGTCATTTTATGGGATACCCCAGAATGTCACTGTATTAAGGTCTTTTCTATGGAGACATTCAGCTTCTTTAGAAAAGAAACGTCTGCTCGTCTTTAGGAAACTATACATCTGGCTGTTGACATATTAAATGCTGGCAGGCTCTGGGGTCTTGACTACTCTGTACACAGGCCTTTATTCAGTCCCCTTAATTGCACCCCCATGATTTATTGTCTGTTGTATGAAGCACCTTGAATGCTGAGTTTCTCCAGGGTTATAGCTCTCTCCAACTTGATAAATCAGTTCTTATTCGTCTTTCCACATTCATTTTTCTTAAAAAAATGCATTACAATCTCTTGTCTGACTGAAAGTCCTCTTCAGTGCTCCTGGTACTTGTGGGTTTATACCTGTTTTATTTCTTTACCCTCATTTTAGTGGGATTTTTAAAGGAAGTGGTGATAAAATGTGTAGCTGTTCCTCAGAAGCCCACAGTTCATTGAGTGCTATTATAAGGTAGTCATTTGTCTTCATTTGAAAATGAGGTATTTGTTCCTACCTATCCCTTCTTTTCCTTTCCTTTATCTTTCCCCTCACATTCTGTCTAATCCTTGACCATAGTACAGATCAGAAATAGACTTTTGGATAATTTATATTAGTTTTAAACAGTTTTGTGCTCCCCTATTCTAGTTTTATGAGGCAAATAAGGCTTAATATGTCTCTCTAAAGGAAGCAAATAAGTTATAGTTAAATTGCACTGTTTTTTACTTTTAATGCACTTCGTTTTTTTCTGTGGGTCAGCGGTTCTGTTAGTTCCTTCATATTGTAGCAGCGTGCACAAAACATAGTACCCGCATATTAGAAATCCATTTTTATACATTTCATAGTTTTTTTCAACTCTCATCAACATCCTTTCAATAACTTAAATTGATTGACAGAACTAAGGAGGAATACTAAGATCACCATCTCTGCAGAAGACTTTTAGATGATTCTTTTTGTTCTTTTTTTTTTTTTTTCATTTTCAGCACTCCTTGGAATTGGAGAAACGGTTATCATTTTTGACAGCTACACTGTTCAAGTGCTCTTTCTACCCTCAAGCCACCACTGCATCTCTTTCCAATCACAAAAAACAAGTCTACCACATATTTCATAAGGTATTTATGA
>NW_011491188.1:5663-8562 GCF_000754665.1 Bison bison bison | reverse complement strand
AGCAATCATCATTGCCTTAATGCATCTGTCCTTTCTCCATTGTAGTAGCCAAACTGGAACAGCATATTTTAAACATGGTACAACCTGTACAGAATAAAAGGGGTTTATCATCTCATTTGTTCTAGGTAACTCCTAACTCAGACTCAAATCAAATTTGGCTTTTCAAGAGTTACACCACATGGATGGCCTACATTAAATGTGTTCTTTCCCTATATCATAGCATCTTATTTATAACATGCAAATCTTTGTTAACCTTTTTTATCCGTGAACTTTTTTGGAATATATGTGTAAAAATCTGTTGTATTTAGAAATGTTAACCTTTTGGTTTCAGTCTATTCTTTCAAACTTCAGAAATTCTCTTGGACTCTACTTCAAAAGATACTCTTTTTTATTAATGCCAGCTTACAAATTTGAATCTCCTATATTATGTATCTTTATTTAAGTCACAGATGACAGAATTTAAGAGGGCTTCCCTGGTAGCTCAGATGGTAAAGAATCTGTGGAGGGTCAAAGATAAAGCCTTGTGGCTTATTAGAGCAATATCCATTCAGGTTGATGTCCATCCATCAATCAGATTATATTTGACTTCAATTGGTCAACCAATTACATCAGCATAATTGTAATATTTTTTCAACTGCTATTTCTTCTTCATGAAGACATAATTTTAAAAAGTTAGATGTCTTGATAAAGTCTGTATATTTCCTGTTTTACCAGTCTAGTAAACTTTCCATGAATTTTCTTAAGGTTAGTTTGGCACTATTTCTTCTTAGTTAAATCAGGCTATATGTCAGTAGTTAGTGCAAACTGCTCTTAAAACATTTGTTTAATAAGGGTCTTTCAGTTTAATATGTCAGAATAAGGACATCTTTGCTTCCTTTTCTTCTCTGGAACCAACCAAAATAAGGAAAATGATATATGAAACCAAAACTCCATCTTTGATGAAAATTGGAAGTATTTTTAACCCTCACCCCAAAACGTAAGGGCTCCCAAATGCAGTAAAAATTGGATCAGGGTGAAGAAGACATTGAGGATGCCTAATATTCTAGATTTCAGGCCAAGAACAGAGTCCTAAAATGTGGATGGCAGGACCTGAGTGAAAAACAAATGACCTCTGTTTTGAAACAAATGGTTTTCAGGCTGGTAGTGAGAACATCCTGGAATACTGTTTGATTACCACATAGTAGTGAGGAGGTAGAGACTGGAAACATTAAAGGGTACAATATTACACATATGCACACAAGCACGCACACACTACACCATACATAGAGGCCTTTCTTGTGGATTATTTATAAGAATTTATATAGATAACGGATGATGGTCAAACTATTAACTTTAAACTACTTATTCTCAACCACTCACAACTATCCTATTCATTGTCTCAGTCCCTCCCCAAAATGATACTTTCACACATAGCAGTGTTAGTAAAGAAGTCCTCTAATACAACTTCAAGTAACAGTTGAAAAAGAATATGTTACTGATGCAAAATACGTTACAATGAGGGGAAAGAACCAATAAAGAACTGCATAACAACACACAAAACAAACAGAATACATTAAAAGCTAAGTCAGCAGAAATCGTAAAATTAATATAAGGAAAAATACTACTACTATAGAAATGAAGGAGGACATGGTGAAAATGTTCAGAGACACAGAAGACAGGCTTGAGAAAAATAAAATGGATGAGAACAGTTGGAAATTACCAGAGAATAATGGTAAATAAGGATTATAAAGTTATATTATATGTATAATCTGTGCTTTTAGGAAGGTAACAGAGCAAAGATGTGTTTCAGGAAAGCTTTCCTGAAACAAGGACAGTTGTGAATCTATAGAGTTAAGGGCAACATGCTGTCCTAGGAAAAATTCATACAGATAGATCAAGATCTATCCTTGTAAATAAAAGACACATGCATATGGGTTTCTAAGCCATAAAATCATCTCCTCATTATGTGAAAGCTTCTCAGGGTGGTTTTAAATTTCCTCATAACAATATTCAGTTCTAGAACCGAAAATAGCAACCAATGTCTATGTGGATGTTAGAGAAAGAGAATGCAACCCACAAATTGTACAACAGCCCAAATATAATTCAAGTATAAACACAACTGACAGATAATTTTATACATGTAAGATTGTCAGTAATGTTAGGCATTACTGACATAAGATAGTAGGAAATATGGTTCCCACGAACACTTCCTAAAGAAACTTCCAGAGGATAGCCTTGAGGTAACTAAGCGATGAACATAAAAATGGATAAGAGGACTATTTTGAGAAGAGAATCTTTTTAAATATAGAACTGTGAGTAGTAAAATACAGAAATTATGACTGCATAAAAGCATGTAAATACTATAAAACTTGACAATGTGGAAACAGTTGTATAACAAAAGTTGAGCAATGACAGGAACTGGTAGAAAGCAAAGGTGAGAAGCAGGATAAGTATAATAATTTCCTTATATCTTGCAGTGGGTGAGGGATCAACAGACCTGGTTTATAACTGATGAATCAAGCATTAGATGGGTAAATATATTTTAAGGATACAAATGTTAACAACTAGACTAAGAATAATAAATAAAACCAACCAAGAAATTCCTATGGTAGAGTAGATGGAGGAAGAAGAAATATACTTATTTCTTCATGATTTATGGCAAAGAGTTAATACATTTTATCTAAATAAATAGTTAAGATCTATTCTAAAAATTTTCCAACTCACCAGTCTATATTCTATGGATTCTATTCCTCCAGTTTGAAAAATCTTCATTATGTTTTCTCTTCTCCATGATTCTGGGGCCACATCTGCCCATTCTTTTTAGCATCGTGGGTTAGTCTTCATCTACAGCTAGAGATCTCAACTCTTTTAAAGCAGTCAAGGATACCAAACCTGATTTTACTGTATTTATGTTTTTCTA
>NW_011491188.1:3549-5359 GCF_000754665.1 Bison bison bison | reverse complement strand
AAAAGCTGAAGCTATCTCATGATTCTGGAAAGCTTCTATGGAGAAAAATAGCATTTCATCTGGTTCTTAAAGACTGAGCAGGTCTTTATCAGGCAGGAAAATAAGAAAAGAACATTCCAGGTAGAGAGTAAAAATTAGCAAAGACACAGAAGGAATGATGATCATTTTTGTTTGATGGTAATGGGAACATATTGCCAAAATGAGGGGCAAAAGTGGCCCTAGAGACTGTTCTCTGGGTGGAAGATAAAGACCACTCTTCTGGGTGACTTTGTAAGTACAACATATTCCCCTTGGGTTCAGCAGTATCACACTTAGGTTTGATCCCTCACCACAAGGCATCAGCCCTCCATGATACCAACCCTCTTTTCTTTGCCCCCAGCAAACACTCCACACTGCCAAGAAGCATTCCAGTTGAGAATTGGATTGATGACCCCAGTGAATAGCACACAGCCCTGGCCAGTTCCCACAGGCTGCAGGCTGCCCACTCCTGGTTCCAATACAGTTCTCTCAGGGAATGCTTCCCAGCCCCCACCTTTCCTGTATCTTACCTTCATCTCCAGGGCCTCTGGCACCTTCTTGCCTTCCCAAGCCCAACTCCGCTTTGTGAAGTAGTTCACGGTCGCAAACTCAATCAGCGCAGAAAATACAAAGGCATAACACACGGCTATGAACCAATCCATGGCCGTCGCATATGCCACTTTAGGTAAGGAGTTTCTGGCACTGATACTCAAGGTGGTCATGGTGAGAACAGTGGTGACACCTAGGGAGAGAGAAAATAAGAACTAGTTGCCACTAAAAGACATTGAGTGTACCTGATGATATCACCATCTTCCTCCTTGAAAGGAGGAGCTAAACCCACCCAAAATGCCCTCTTTTAAAGTAAAAAAAAAAAAAAATCAGATAATGTCAAAATGGAATGGTTCTACGTAGTAACCACCCCATCCCAATTATCACAGGAATAGGAATCTCCAGTATAGCATTTAAGAGTTGCCCTTTAACCTCAGCTTAAACATTTCCATTGAAGACTAGGTTGTAGGTAACCTATTTCAGTGTAATAGAGCTTTCTAATTAGAAAAGTCTACCTTATGCTGAAACCTGCCTTCCTCTAACTCCTAATCCACTGATTGATCTCAGAGGTTCTGTCTGGAGACGTAAGAAAAGAAACCCTGATTTTTTCTTTCTGGGACAGGACTTCAGAAAGTTGGAGAGAGTGGCCGTGGTTCCTTGTGAGTCTGTTCATCTCTAGAACATGACAAGCTCCTTCTTTTGTTTCTCCTCCTTCTCCATTCTGGTAAGATGCCTTCTCAACAGACCAGAACTTAGGCTAAGACTCAGGACATGGTCTGATATTAGCTGGAGATTCATTTAATGTATTGTGGACACTATTCCCCTAATAACACAACAAACTATTGTAGAAAAACTGTCCTTTAGCTACATCACAGTCTAGGTCCTATTGAATTCATGAGCAACCAAAACTATTCTCACATCTATTTCTTATGAGTTTTTGCCAAACCAGAGCTTGGTTTTAAATCAGTTGATTCTTTTTCTTGGTGGTATTTATTAACCTAAATTTAAGACTTTCTTTTACTCATTTTTAAATTATATTAAAAAAATTTTTGTAATCTGTTCATAGTTTAGATATGCACATGAACTATATAGTGTTGTGGTTAACATATTAACATATTGTTAACCACTTCATGGCAAATAGATGGGGAAACAGTGGAAACAGTGGCTGACTATTTTTGGGGATCTCCAAAATCAGTGCAGATGGTGACTGCAGCCATGAAATTAAAAGACGCTTACTCCTTGG
>NW_011491188.1:1450-2590 GCF_000754665.1 Bison bison bison | reverse complement strand
AAAGCAAGCAGATGAGGCCTATTAACTATTAACTCTACCCAGAGAGTCAGCCATGTGTGCTGCAGTCTCTGGAGCCTCCTTTCATATCTTGATTCTTTGAATACCTTACTTACACATTTACTATATAAGTCAAAATCCAGACTGGCAAAAACTTAATACAGTTTCAACAAAGAGACCCTAAAGGAGCACCTTTACACAAACTGAGCAGAGAATTGTCAAGGCTGATTAGTGACAAGACAATTTAAGCTCTGTCAGGAACAAGCCATACAGCTAGGACCTCATAACAAAATCTGAATTTGTAGCCTGGTAAGCTCTGAGAATGGATCTAAAGCTCAGTAATCCTCTGATCACACCGAGCAAGTGATTCATGGAACAAACAAGTTATCTAATTTATGGTTATCAGCAAATGCAATTGTCCACACTGGTACATTGTTAACAGTGCCAAAGCACGGATCAAGAGAACCATACTGCAACACAAGTGTTTAGGTACCATATCTCAGTGGAGATGTTTAGAACTCTAGCCTCCAAGGCTTAATTAAAACTGTCATCTTGTGAAGAGTTCTTAGCTAGTCAGAGCTGGTAGGGCCCTCAATCAAGCATCTGGTGTATTTCATGGATGGAAAAAGAGGTTTGGCATTTTAAAAGATCCAGGCCTGCCACCCAGGGCTTCTCTTTTAAGACTCTTCTACAAAGCTGTTCTGTGCCTGCCCTCTTCCTTCCTCTGAGTACTTCTAAAAGTCTAGTATGCTTCTTTGATAATGTATGTCTGTCCCACCCAACTAAAGTTGCTAGAGATAATGCAAGATAATCTCCCCATCTCAAAATTCTTAACTTAGAACAAATCTGTAAAGTCCTTTTGTCATATAATGTAACATTCACAAATTCCAGAGATTAGAATATAGGTATCACTAGGGACCATTATTAAGCCTACCACAATCCTAGTTCTAACCCTTAATTTCACTCAAGCTAAAAGCCTTTCTTGTGTAACCTTAAAACTCAAACTCTTATCTACCAAGATAAGTAGTCCATCCATCGATCCATTTTCCTGCTACAACAGTACCAGCTCATGTTATTAACATTCCAGTTTTCAGTTCCTTCTTCCATTTGGGCCACTGAGTGTTTGATTTATGAGCTCAGATA
>NW_011491188.1:0-307 GCF_000754665.1 Bison bison bison | reverse complement strand
GGAGATGAGTGGCTTATGCCCTAAAACCTTGAACTCCCAGAAAGCTTTCAGCAAAGCCCTTTTATAGGAAAGGTGAGGGATGGCCATGGTTTGTTGTTACAAACTTCTTGTTGTCAGATCCTTTGTTCTTGAGCTGAAGTCACAGTCAGGTCACCATGTTCCTGTAAACCTTCACCAAAACAAATGTTATTCTCTGTTCTAACAAAAACAGGCAAGGTCCCAAGGTCAACCTTCACCCGTCAAGCTCCAGGCCTGGCTAAGAGGAAGGGGTCACTGCATGGATCGGTTACTGTGCCCAGAAGCATTC
>NW_011491187.1:13329-13926 GCF_000754665.1 Bison bison bison | reverse complement strand
GTTCTGTGTTCCACAGCACCAGGCAGCCTGTGGTCCTTGTAGAACCAGTGCACAGACATCCTGGTCTCTGAGAGTATCCCAGGGACACAGCACCAGGGCAGGGTCACCAGAAGTGCTCCAAGTGCAAATGTCCAGATGGAAAACCATACCAGATGGGCTCTGGCTGCCACAGAATACGTTAAGGGTGATTGTGTGAAGGGCATGTGCAAATGGTGTAGGTGAGCACTGCAACCACTAAATGTCCCTAGAGCTAGGCCTGACCAGTGGCTGGAGAAGTTCTCATTTCTACATCACGCAGGAAGCCTGATTGCCAAAGTACCTTCAGGTCCTAGGCATGCTAGAAGACCCCATACAAGCAAGAACCTGAGAACCCTAGCAAGGAGCCACATCTGTGGTTTGAAGTTTCATCAGGGCTCCCATGTGGGCTTGGGTAGAGGGGAAAGGGAAAGGTGGCTGAAATGGTTCCAACACAAAAATCGAAAGTATGCACTTGACCTCAGTGCGTGTCATGTACTGTGACTCAGTGTGCTCCCATTTCAGCAGTAGACAGCCAAACTGATGGCTGGAAAGCCCCATGCCCCAAGCACACTGGTGTGT
>NW_011491187.1:8736-9560 GCF_000754665.1 Bison bison bison | reverse complement strand
CCATGGAACCCTATAGAGGAGGCAGGTTGCAGGCCAGAATGTAAGTGTGGGGCACCATCTGGACTGCTTGCCGGTGGCCCAGAGGGATCTTACATCAGTTTGCTTAGAGTGGTTGAGGCCAACCCCTCCTCAGCCAGTGGCTAGTGCCATGACCATGTGCTTTCTTTTCTACCACAAGCGGACCTTCTTGTCACCAAAGAACCTTAATACTCTTTAGCACACATACAGACTGGGGGCCAGTGGGAATTCAATTTCGCTTGCTGACCAGAAGTCTAGTGGCCGGTAAGACTTACAGGAGCACTGCCCAGAAGCCGGTTTGGTGTAAAAGGAGCCCCTTGCAATCATGTTCTCAATAGGTGCTTGTCAATAAAGCCACATATTCCTCAGCAATAGAACAGGCTGCTTTCCATAAGGGCTCTCCTGGATCCCAGTACAGGGGCAACAGGGTCTTTTAAAGGACGAGCAGGGCACCGGTGCCAGGGCAGAAGGTGTCCAGAAGTGATGCAGAATGCCAGTGCTCTGGACCGCATGTGTCTGTAAGAACTCCAGGAGTCCTAGATGCACAAAAGGCCTTGGTTCTACAGCCTATGAAAAGGGAGATGATCTCAAGGGTATATACTTTCTTTATGTCTTTGGGCCAGAAGGAGCTCTGGAATTGTAGTGAGGGGTTAAACTGGTTATTGGTAGGTTCTTGGATGGGAAGGAGTGGTTAGAGATGGTAGCTGAAATGGCTCATGTTACTGAACTAAAGGGCATTCTGAGCAGTGGAGGTGACTTTCAGTCAGTATCTCCGAGTCCACAGCATCAGCTGTGAGTGGAAAGAT
>NW_011491187.1:4164-4993 GCF_000754665.1 Bison bison bison | reverse complement strand
GCTGCAAAAGCCCTAATCTGTGCATCACAATGTCAGTCTAGTGATCTAATGACTTTAGGTCTACAGGGAAGTCAGACAATTCTGGACCATAAGGAATACCAGAACCTAAGGTAGGAAACATGTTGTTGCATTGAGAGTTTGTTGGTTGATCCATGGTGTTGGTAAGTACAGTGTCTGAAAGGGCTGAGATTCCTTAGCTGTGAGGGCTCTGGATACATATGCCCATTTACTAACTGTGACCAAAAGACCTCTAGTTTTAAAAGCCACCAATAAAGTAATCACCAGAAATCCCCCTGGTCCCCGGGATGTCCATGAACTTTGAGCAGTAAGATCTGTTGTAAACTTCCCTGATGAGATGTGGAGTATGGTGCCTAATTGGGTCAGAGACCTCGGGGTATGGTAGTGTGGTTTTCAATTTGGCTATATATTCCATATCACCGGATTTGGGGGGATCCTGTGTTACAGCAGTTCACTAGGAATCTGGGTAAATCAGGACCCCAGTGGGAGGAGTTCCATGGCAGATGGTGTCTGGAAATGGCCCCAGGGACTCCAGTGTGCTAGCAGAAAGAATCCAGAAAAGTCCAAGGGCCTGAGAAAATCTAGATGGACGCAGACCTAAAGGGATCATCAGGTTGATGGTTTAATAACAGGAACCCATATTTCCAAACCTGACTATGGTTGTGGACCTGAAGGATTGCTGGAATCTTGGAGAGAGGGAAATTAACAGCAGGAAAAATTCCCGGAGCGCTGTCTAGAGGGCAGACTGTGGCTGAGGCGCTCATTAATTCTCAAGACTGCTAGCTAATTAAGGTCTGAAAGGCTCACAGTT
>NW_011491187.1:0-307 GCF_000754665.1 Bison bison bison | reverse complement strand
GAAGATCCACTGGAGAAGGAAATGGCAGCCCACTCCAGAATTCTTGCCTGGATAATTCCATGGACAGAGGAACCTGGTGGGCTACAATCCATGGGGTCACAAAGAATTGGACTGAGTGACTAACTTTCACTTTTCCATTTTTCAAATAACAGGGAGGGAACACAACCCCACCCATCAATAGATAATTGGATTAAAGATTTACTGAGTTAGGTTCCGCCCACCAGAATAAGACTCAGTTTCCCCTCAGTCAATCTCTCCCATCAAGAAGCTTCCATAAGCCTCTTATCCTTCTCCTTCAGAGGGCAGA
>NW_011491186.1:22058-23342 GCF_000754665.1 Bison bison bison | reverse complement strand
AAAAAAATAAAAAAAAAAAAAAAAAAAAAAAAAAAAAAAACCAAAAAAAAAAAAAAAAAGGGCAGGATTACCAAAAAGAACAAAGATACTTTGCAGAAGTAAAAATTCAGCATAGATGATGAGGAAGAGAATGACATTACTATATGCAGAGGCACAGTTGTTACTGTTTTAGAAATCATTACAGTTAAGTATAACACTGCTGCACTCAAAAACATTTCAGATTGTGCTGACTTTCCACAGTAAACTTTGCAATAGGACAATGTGTTTAATTATGAAAATACATTTAAAAATGAATTTGTGTCTAAGGTTTTAAATAAAATAAAATTAAACTTTTATTAATAGTTGAGATTATCAGAAATATTAAAATCTTACCCAGTAATCTCTCTTTTGAACTCACTGTTTTTCTTCTTTTCTTTGTCCAAGTTATGTTCCAGAGATTGTTTTAATTCAATGTATTTCTTTAATTGTTCCTTTTCATCCTCAGACTTAGAAAAAAACAATTTAAGAAAATTATTTTTAAACACCTAGAGAGACTTATTCTTTCTTAAAAATATTATTTCTCATGAGTTCACAAGTTAATATGAGTTTATAGTAAATACAGTTTTTAAACTTGATTGATGCCAATAACAGATTTCAAAATTGATGACTTTTCCTAAAACAACTTAAAATGATTTTTCATTTCATCATTTTTCTGGAATTTAAATTGCCAACATTTATTTGTTAAAAATAGAGACTTTTACACATAAAATACTAAATGTTAATGAAAGTTTTTTTAAACACTGCCTATATTTATATTTTACTTTCTAGAGATGCTCTAAAATCATTTTCATCAATGGTTCAACACATTCCAGGTTTTGTTAAGTCACACCTTACTAAAATAATCTTTGAAAAATTCCCATGCAACCCCCATCTCTTAAAAAAAAAAAAATCCAACAAATGAAAAATACAGTTGTTCAGAAAAATGGTTCTATACAGACATAGTGTTCATTCTTAATGAAGAGAACAAACTACAGTATTTAAAATGATTCATTCTCAGAAATCTCACAGAAAGATCTGGATTACAAAAGAAACTCAAAATTCTCAATCAAATCATTACTCAAATTTCTGGACTCAAATAGATCTTTGTGTACCAATGTTCAAAGCAGCATTATTAACAGTAGTCAGAAGGTGGAATATCATTGACAGATGAATGAATAAACAAAATGTGGTCTATAAAAAATATTGCTTTTGGACTGTCACAATTTTTTAAATTAAAATCTTACTATAAAAATCATTAATTTTATG
>NW_011491186.1:18833-21328 GCF_000754665.1 Bison bison bison | reverse complement strand
AAAACAACTGTTTTAACTACTAATAACCTAGTAAATCTGCCATCATTGGTTTTTGTCTCTTTTGTCTGCGTATTGTTAACAGCTGCTTTCCTGCCATACAACAGAGATGAGTTGTTACAATAGACACCTTACAATCCACAAAGTTAAAATATTTCCTGTCTGCCCTCTGCAGGATACTGACCTCTCCACTAGCACTCAAACACAACATCATCCATGCTTTAAATCAGATTTTCTCAAATAAACACAAATTTATAAACTATTTTATAAACTATTCAAATGGGGAAAGGCAGAAAACTATAAACTATAAAATAGTTTATAAACAAATTTATAAACTATTCAAATGGGGAAAGACAGAAAACTACCTTATGGTAAACAATTTTTTTTTTTTTAATCCAAGCTCTACATCGGCCATCACTTTAAATATCCACATATGTAAATGACCACAGATCTTCCAATGGTTACGAGAGCTAACACAGCTGTTGGGGACAACTGGATGCTTCAGAAACTAGTGTGAGAGGCAGTAGCTACACAGGAACCAGAATGTGCGGGCCTGTGTCACAGTTCCATCAGTTCTGAGCTGTGTGTCCTGGAGAAAATCACTTAACCTTTCTGTATTTCTGTGTGCTACTGTTCATGAGGTCACAAAGAATTGGACATGACTGACTAACCACATACATAAACTATTTAGAAGAGGAAGTGATCTAAAGTGAGGCCTGACCCCCCTACCATGACTTGAGAGCAATCCCGTGCTCTCCCACACAACTTGAATGGAGACTTGACTTTGCTGAGACAACACAAGAGGCTCCCTGAATTCCCCGTGGTACCTGGAGAGGAATCCCACGCCTCCCGCCGCAACTTGAGACAAACCACTAGATGCCCCCATCAACACAAGATGAGGCCCTTTTCTCCTGCAGTGCCTCGAGATCATTCCCGAGTTCTCTCTCAAAACTCGAGAGGAGGCTTGACTCCCTTCATGAAGTTCAAGGAGGCCAAGAGATCCCCGTCACAAGTCAAGATGAAAGACAAGTTTCCCACCACAAGTCGAGAAGAGTCCCGTGTTTCCCAGCTCATCTGGAGATGAGGGCCCATTCCCTGCTTCAACTCAAGAGGAATCCCAACTTTCCCTCGCACCACAATAAGAGGCCTGTGTCACCAATTAAATGTCGAGTGGAAACCCGCAGATCCTGCTACAAGGAAAAAGGATGCCGAGTTCCCCCTCCACTCCAGATAAGTCCTGATTCCCCTGCACCGGCTCCAATGAAACACCAAGTATCCCCTCACAAAAGGATGGGAGACCTGTCTCCCATGCTGATCCTCTTGAAAAAGCCCAAATTCAATGCCTGAACTCGACCGGAGGCCTGACACCCCTTAGACAACTTGAGAGGAATGCAGAGTTCCATGCCTCAAACAGATGAGGCCTGACTCCCTAGTTGAACACTGATGGGAAGCCCGAGATCCCTGTCCCCACTGGAGAGGAATACTGTGTTGCCCTACTGAACTCTAGACATAGCCCTGTTCCCTGACAGCGACTCAAGAGAAATCCTGACATGCCCCTCGCAACTCCAAAAGAGACCTGAATTCTCTGAGGCAACACAAGCAGGTCCCAGAGGTCCCCATCGCAAATCGAGAGGAACCCCAAGCTTCCCGCTGCAACTCGAGAAAAACCACGAGATTCTCCTCTCAACACGAGATGAGGCCCTGTTCCAGAGCAGTGTCTAGAGAGAAATGCCACATTCCCTCTGGAAACACGAAAGGGTATTGGACACCCTTGATGTAACCCAGGAAGGTCCCAGAGATACCCGTCCCCACTCGAGAGGAACGCCATTTCCCAGCACACCTCAATCTGAGCCCCTTTGCTCCTCCTCATCTCGAGATGAGGGTCGATTCCCCTGCTTTCTCTGGAAAGGAATCCCGACGTTCCTGTTGCCCCTCAAGAGGAGGCCGGTCTCACAGTGAAACTCGAGTGGAACCCTCATGGGTCGTGCCACAATCCCAAATCCACTCAAGATAAGGCCTGATGACCCTGCACCAATTCGAATGGAACCCCGAGTATCAAGTCAGAACACGAAGAGCCACTGACACCCCAGTTGCATCCTCCAGAAAAAGACTCAGGCTCCAAATCCAACTCAGCAAGAGGCCCGACGCCTCATTCACAACTCAAGAGGCAAGACGAGTTCAATGCCTCAACACAAAAGGATGTCTGCCTCCCCTGTTCAAACTCCACAGAAACCTTGAGATCAATGTGGGAAATGGAGAGGAACCTGGAGGTTCCCACCAAACTCGAGATGAGGCTCTATTCATCCCTGCAGCGCTGCTAGAGGAATCCCGAGGTGCCCCTCGCAACTTGAAAGCAGATCTGACTTCCCTGAGGAAACACCAGTGGGTCCCCCACATCCCCACGCAACTCGAAAGGAACCCTAAGCTTCCCACCACAACTCCACAAAAAAAAAAAAAAAAAAACACACGAAATTCTCCCCTCCACACAAGATGAGGCC
>NW_011491186.1:11738-18161 GCF_000754665.1 Bison bison bison | reverse complement strand
TGGTGGGAGGGTGGTGGGAAGGTTGATGGAGGATGGATGTAGAGTGTATGCAGGTATATCTTCAGTGAGCTCCTGGTCTGGAACAAGGAGGACCCCAGAACTGCACAGTACACAATGAATTGGCCCAGGCAGCACAGCTCTGTAGTATTAGCATCTGGCTGACCACCACTGGGATTCCCACCTGGCAGGCTGGAGGTGGGGTTTTTGGAAGAGGGAGGAGGGCAGTTGAACCTGGGGGCTCATAAACACATCCCTTCGTGGTCTGTGTCCATTTCCCCATTCTTAGCAGCCCCTTCTCTGGAGCCGAGTTCATGACTTGAGGGCTGAGGATGGTGGACCCACCAAGAGGTGTGCCTCCTCCTGCTTCCGCCGATTCTCCTCCTCAGCCTTGATCGCCTCCTGCTTCTTCATCTCCTGTTCCTGCTCAAACCTGCTGGTCAGGTCCCTGGGCTGTTTGATGGCGTACTTCTTCAGTTCAGTTCAGTTCAGTTCAGTCGCTCAGTCATGTCCGATTCTTTGTGACCCCATGAATCGCAGCATGCCAGGCCTCCCTGTCCATCACCAACTCCCAGAGTTCACTCAGACTCACATCCATCGAGTCAGTGATGCCATCCAGCCATCTCATCCTCTATCGTCCCCTTCTCCTCCTGCCCCCAATCCCTCCCAGCATCAGGCGTACTTCTTAGGGGGTGCCTTTTCTTCCTCCTTGACACTCTGTCATGAGACAAGAGGAAAAGGATTGGCAGCCACCCACACTCTTGCTCCTGGAGTTTGCAGGCTCTCTGACCCCAAACACAGAAAGAACCTCTCCAGACCTGTGACTGTGGGCATGGCCTCCCATTTCCCTAACCGCAGCATCTTCTGGAAAATTCAGTAAGAACCTTTTCCCCAGGCTTGATCTTCCAAATGCAGACAGGCCATGTCTGTATTAGTTGCCCATCCAGGCCGGAGCTCAGGAGGTGTGACTTCTGTTCTTCATCCCCCACGGCCTAGACTAGCTACGATCTGTGTCTGATTTAGAAAATGGGGAAATTGTTGGGAATCAGATTTTCCAGGTTTTAACACTGCAGGGCTTCACATGTTGACTTGAAGTGAGAGTTTCCTGGGCTCGGAAAAAAAAACAAAGCCTGTGTGTGTGTGTGTGTGTGTGTGTGTGTGTGTGTGTATGTGTGTGTGTGTGTGTGTGTGCATGTGTGCATGAGCGTGTGTACAAAATATGTGCTAGGTGGCCAGAAAAATCTCCAGGAAAAGACACCACAGAAGCTGCAGAATGGGGAGAATCTCCTGGGATTGCTTCTCCTGGGTTTGAATCTCCTGGGTTGCTTCCCGCCACAACCTGTGAACAACCACAAGATTCTCCCCTCAATGCGGGATGAGGCCCTTTTCCAGAGCAGTGTCTCGAGACACTGCTCTTGAAATGCGAAAGAGTACTTGACACCCTTGATGCAACTCAGGAAGGTTCCTGAGATACCCGTCCCCACTCGAGAGGAACACCGAGTTTCACGCCACAACTCAAGAAGAGCCCCATTTTCCCCCTCCTCTAATCGAGATGAGGGTAGATTCCCCTGCTTCCTCGGGAAAGGAATCCCAATGTTGCCGTCGGCCCTCAGGAGGTTTCTGGTCTCCTCTTGAAACTCGAGCACATCCCCAGGAGTCGTGCCTCAATTTGAAAAGATCCCAATTTCCCCATCCACTCCAGACAAGCCTGATTCCCCTCCATGGACTTGACTGGAACCCCGAGGATCGACTCAAAACATGAAGGGAGGGGTGACAGCCCCGTGGCACCTCGAGAAAATGCTCCAGACCCCTATGTCCACTTGACAGGAAGCCTGACACCTCTTTTACACCTCAAGAGGGAAGCTGAGTTCCATGTCTCCACACAAGACGAGGCCTGACTCTCCTGTTGAAACTCCATAGGAACCCTGAGATCCATGTCAGAACTGAAGAGGAACCCTGAGGTCCTGGCCTCAACTAGAGATGAGGCCATATGCTCCTGCACCGACTGGAGAGGAATCCCGGGAGGACCCTCACAACTCGAATGGAGACTTGACTTACCTGAGGCAACATGAGTGGTTTTGAGGTCCCTGTCACAATTCGAGAGGAACCCCAAGTTTCCTGCTGTGACTTGAGAAACCCCAGGAGATTCTCCCCTCAATGTGAGATGAGGCCCCTCTCCGCTGCAGTGACTCGAGAGAAATCCCACCTTCTGACTAGAGCCTCGAAAGGGTACTGGACACCCTTTAGGCAACTCAAGAAGTTCCCCAACATACTCGTCTCCACCCAAGAGAAACACCAAGTTTCCCACCTCAACTCAAAAAGGACCCTGGTTTCCCCTCCTCATCTCGAGATGAGGATCCAATCCCCTGCTTCATCTGCAAAGGAATCCCAATGTTCCTGTGGCACCTCAGGAGGAGGCCAGTCTCACCTTGAAACATGAGATGAACTCCAGGGGTTGTGCCACTGTTAGAAAAGACCCCGATGTCCCCATCAACTCGAGATAAGGCCTCATTCTCCTGCAACGACTCAAATGTCACCCCGAGGATCAACTCACAACACGAAGGGAGGACTGAGAACCCCGTGGCACCTCTAGAAATAGCCCCTGATCCCTACCTCAACTCGACAGGAGGCCTGACACCCCTTTTCCACCTCAAGAGGGAAGCGGAGTTCCATGGCCCAACACGAGATGACGTCTGACTCTCCAGGGCAATCTCCATAGGGACCCCGAGATCCCTGTCAGAGCTGGAGAGGAACCCTGAGTTTTCCACCTCAACTCGAGATGAAGCCCTAGTCGCCTGCACCAACTTGAGAGGAACCCCGAGAGGCCCGTCACAACTCAAAAGAATTCCTGAGTTCCCAGAGACAACATGAGAGGCTCCCTCAGGTCCCCGTGGCAACTCAAGGGAACCCACACTTCCTGCCGCAAGTCGAGAAACACCTTGAGATTCCCCCTTCCATGCGAATTGAGGCCTGATTCCCCTGATGTGACTCCAGAGTACTCCCGCGCTCACCCTCGCAACTCGAATGGAGACTTGACTTCCCTGAGGCAACACGAGAGGCTCCCTGAGTTCCCAGTGGTACCTGGAGAGGAATCTCAAGCCTCCAGCCACAACTCGAGACAAACCAGGAGGTAACCCCGTCAACACGAGATGCGGCCCTTTTCTCCTGCAGCACCTCGAGAGCAATCCCAGGTTCCCTCTCAAAACTCGAGAGAAAACTTGACTTACTTTAGGTAACTCAAGGGGGCCCAGAGATCTCCGTCACAACTCGAGATGAAAGCCGAGTTTCCCGCCACAACTCGACTAGAACCCTGTGTATCCCACCTCATCTGGAGATGAGGGCCCATTCCCTGCTTCAACTCAAGAGGAATCCTAACTTCCCCTCGCACCACAAGAGGAGGTCTGTGTCACCAATGCAATCTCGAGTGGAACCCCGCAGATCCTACTGCAAGGAATAAGGACACCAAGTTCCCCCTCTGCTCCAGATATGTCCTGATTCCCCTGCACTGGCTCCAATGAAACACCAAGTATCCCCTCACAAAATAATGGGAGGCCTGTCGCCCCTGCCCACCCTCTTGATAAAGCCCAAATTGCCCAACTGAACTCGACCGGAGACCTGACACCCCTTTGACAACTCGAGAGGAATGCAGAGTTCCATGCCTCAACACCAGACGAGGCCTGACTCCCTAGTACAACCTTGATAGGAAGCCCGAGGTCCCGGTTGCCGCTGGAGAGGAACACTGAGTTTCCCAACTGAACTCTAGACACGGCTCTATTCACGGGCAGCAACTCGAGAGGAATCCTGACGGGCCCCTCGCACTCGAAAAGAGACCTGACTTCTCTGAGGCAACCCGAGCCGGTCCCTGAGATACCCGTTGCAACTCGAGAGGAACACCACGCTTCCCACCGCAACCCGTGAACAACCACGAGATTCTCCCTAAAACGCGAGATGAGGCCCTTTTCCAGAGCAGTGCTTCGAGAGAAACCCCACATTCCCTCTTGAAATGCGAAAGGGTACTTGACACCTTTGATGCAACTCAGGAAGGTGCCCGAGATACCCGTCCTCACTCGAAAGGAACACCGAGTTTCACACCACAACTCAAGAAGAGCCCCGTTTTCCCCCTCCTCTAATCAAGATGAGGGTTGATTCCCCTGCTTCCTCGGGAAAGGAATCCCGACATTGCCATCGGCCCTCAGGAGGACGCTGGTCTCTGCTTGAAACTCGAGCGCATCCCCAGGAGTCGTGCCTCAATTTGAAAAGATCCCAATTTCCCCATCCACTCCAGATAAGCCTGACTCCCCTGCACGGACTTGACTGGAACCCCGAGGATTGACTCAGAGCACGAAGGGAGGGGTGTCAGCCCTGTGGCACCTCAAGAAAGAGCCCCAGAACCCTGTGTCCACTCGACAGGAAGCCTGCCCCTTCTTTTACACCTCGAGAAAGAAGCTGAGTTCCATGTCTCCACACGAGACGAGGCCTGACTCCCCTGTTGAAACTCCATAGGAACCCTGAGATCCATGTCAGAACTGAAGAGGAACCCTGAGGTTCCAGCCTCAACTTGAGATAAGGCCCTATGCCCCTGCACCGACTGGAGAGGAATCCCAAGAGGCCCCTCACAACTCGAATGTAGACTTCACTTTCCCGAGGCAACACAATCGGGTCCCTGAGGTCCCCGTCCAAACTCAAGAGGAACTCCAAGTGTCCTGCCGAAACTCGAGAAACCCACAAGATTCTCCCCTCAATGCCAGATGAGGCCCTTTTCCAGAGCAGTGTCTCGAGAGAGAACCCACATTCCCTGTTGAAACACGAAAGGATACTTGACACCATTGATGCAACTCAGGAAGTTCCCCAAAATACCTGTCCCCACTTGAGAGGAACACCGAGTTTCATGCCACAACTCAAGAAGAGCCCCGTTTTCCCCCTCCTCAACTCGAGATGAGGGTCCATTCCCCTGCTTCGTCAGGAAAGGAATCCCGACGTTGCCGTTGCCCCTCAAGAGGAGGCTGGTCTCATCTTGAAACTTGAGCGCATCCCCGGGAGTCATGCCTCAATTCGAAAAGACCCCAATTTCCTCAGCCACTACAGGTAAGCCTGATTCCCCTGCACTGACTTGACTGGAACCCTGAGGATCGACTCAAAACATGAAGGGAGGTGTGGAAGCCCCGTGGCAACTCAAGAAAAAGCCCCAGACCCCTATGTCCACTCGACAGGAAGCCTGAGACCTTTATGAAACCTCGAGAGGGAAGCAGAGTTCCATGTCTCCACACGAGACAAGGCCTGACTTTCCTGTTGAAACTCCATAGGAACCCCGAGATCCATGTCAGAACTGGAGAGGAACCCTGAGGTTCTGGCCTCAACTTGAGATGAGGCCCTATGCCCCTGCACTGACTGGAAAGGAATCCCAAGAGGACCCTCACAACTTGAATGGAGACTTGACATTCCTAAGGCAACACGAGCAGGTTTGAGGTCCCGGTTGCAATTCGAGAGGAACCCAAAGTCTCCTGCCGCGATTCGAGAAACCCCAGAAGATTCTCCCCCCAAAGCGAGATGAAGACCCTTTCCACTGCAGCGTCTCGAGAGAAATCCTACGTTTCCTCTTGAGCCTCGAAAGTGTACTTGACACCCTTTAGGCAACTCAAGAAGTTCCCTGACATACCCGTCTCCACTCGATAGGAACACCGAGTTTTCCACCACAACTCAAGAAGAGCCCCGGTTTCCACTCCTCAACTTGAGATGAGGGTCGATTCCCCTGCTTCGTCTAGAAAGGAATGCTGAAGTCCCTGTCGCACCTAGAGTGGAGGCCGGTCTCAACTTGAAACTGGAGAGGAACCCAGAGGTCTTGCCACAATTCGAAAGACACAGATTTCCCAATCCACTCGAGATAAGGCCTGATTCCCTTGCACTTATTTGAATGGAACCCCGAGAATCAACTCACAACATGAAGGGAGGACTGATACCCTGGTTGCAAATACGAGAAAATCCCCACGTCCCCAATTCATCTCAACTGGAGGCCTGAAACCTCTTTTACAGCTCGAGAGGAAAGCAGAGTTCCATGCCTCAACACAAGTCAAGACCTGACTCCCTGTTTGAAACTGCAGACACACCCCGAGTTCCACGTCAGAACAGGAGAGGAACCCTGTGCTTACTGCCTCAACTGCAGATGAGGCCCTGTTCAATTGCACCACCACAGAGGAGTCCTGAGAGGCCCCTCACAACTCTAAAGGATTCCTGACTTCTCATAGGCACCATGAGAAGGTCCCTGAGGTCACCGTCACAACTCGAGGGAACCCAAATTTTTCTGCCGCAACTCGAGAAAGACCTAGAGATTCCCCCTTCAACGCGAATTGAAGCCCAATTCCCCTGCCGTGCCTCGAGAGCAATCCCGCGCTCCCCCTCACTACTCGAAAGGAGACTTGAATTCCATGA
>NW_011491186.1:7863-11638 GCF_000754665.1 Bison bison bison | reverse complement strand
AATGGCGCGCTCCCCCTCACAACTGGAATGGAGACTGGACTTCCCTGGGGTAACACGAAAGGCTCCTTGAATTCCCTGTCTTAACTTGAGAGAAATCCCAAACTTCCCACCGCAACTCGAGAAAAACCACGAGATTCCCCCGTCATCGCCAGATGAGGCCCTTGTTTACCTGCAGGGCCTAGAGAGCAGTCCTGAATTCCCTCTCAAAACTCCATAGGAGGCTTGACTCCCTTTAGACCACTGAAAGGGCTCTAGGAGATACTCGTTGCAACTCGAGAAGAGAGCAGAGTCCTTTGCTTCAACTCAAGACAAGACCTGACTCCCCAGGTGAACCTTGAATGCAACCCCGAGATCACTGTCTCTACTGGAGAGGAACACGGACTTTCTGGGCACGAGTCTGGATAAGGCCTATTTCTCCTGCAGTGACTTTCGAGAAATCCAGAGGTGCCCGTCACAACTCGAAATCAGACCTGACTTCCCTGAGGCAATACGAGCGGGACCCTGAGGTTCACGTCACAATTCGAGAGGAACACAAAATTTCCTGTCAAACCTCGAGGAAAACCAAGGGATTCTCCCTGCAATGTGAGATGAGGCCCTTTCCCACTGCAGCATCTCATGAGAAATCCCACGTTACCTCTTGAAAGTCAAAAAGGTACTCCACACCCTTTATGCAAGTCAAGAAGTTCCCCAACATAACTGTCCACACTCGAAAGGAACACCAAGTTTCCTGGCACACCTCAATCTGAGGCCCTTTGTCCCTCCTCATCTCGAGATGAGGGTCGATTTCCCTGCTTTGTCTGAAAAGGAATCCCGACATTCCCATTGCACCTCAAGAGGAGGCCGGTCTCACAATGAAACTGGAAAGGAACCCTCGTGGGTCGTGCCACAATGCCAAAGACACCGATTTCCCCATCCACTCGAGATAAGGCCTGATACCCCTGCACTGATTCAAATGGAACCACGAATATTGAGTCACAACATGAAAGGGCACTGACACGCTGGTTGCATACTCCAGAAAAAGTTGCAAGTTCCAAATCCAACTCGACATGAGGCCTGACATCCCATTCACAACTCAAGGGGCTAGCCGAGTTCCATGCCTCAACACAAGACGAGGTCTGCCTCCCCCATTCAAACTAAACAGAAACCGTGAGATCAATGTAAGAAATGGAGAGGAAGCCTGAGGCTCATGCCTCAACTTGAGATGAGGCTCTATAAATACCTGCAGAGACACGAGAGGAATCCCGAGGTGCCCCTCGCAACTTGAAAGCAGATCTGACTTCCCTGAGGAAACCTAAGCGGGTCCCCCAGGTGCCCACACAACTCGAGAGGAACCCTAAGCTTCCCACCACAACTCCACAAAAAACACAAAATTCTCCCCTCCACGTTAGATGAGGCCCTTTTACTCTGCAGCGTTTCCCAAGAAATCCCACATTCCCTCTTGGAACTCGAAAGGGAACTTGACACCCTTTATGAAACCCTAGAAGCTTCCCGATGTACCTGTCCCCACTTGAAAGGAATGCTGAATTTCTCACCACAACTCAAGAAGAGCTCCGTTTTCCCCTCCTCAAGTCGAGATGAGGGTCAATTCCCCTGCTTCATCTGGAAAGGTATGCAACGTCTCCGTTGCCCCTCAAGAGGAGGATGGTCTCAACTTGATAAAGGAGAGGAACCAGGGTCCTTGCCACAATTTGAGAGACACTGATATCCCCATCCACTCGAGATAAAGTCTGATTCCATTGCACAGATTTGAATGGAACCCCGAGAATCAACTCACAACATGAAGGGAGGACTGATACCCTGGTTGCAAATTCGAGAAAAGCCCCAGGTCCCTAATTCAACTCGACTGGAGGCCTGAAACCTCTTTTACAGCTCGAGAGGAAAGCAGAGTTCCATGCCTAAACACAAGTTAAGACCTGATTCCCTGTTTGAAACTGCAGACACACCCCGAGATCCACGTCAGAACAGGAGAGGAACCCTGCGCTTACTGCCTCAACTGGAGATGAGGCCCTGTTCAATTGCACCACCACAGAGAAATCCTGAGAGGCCCCTCACAACTCTAAAGGATTTCTGACTTCCCATAGGCACCATGAGAAGCTCCCTGAGGTCACCGTCGCAACTGGAGGGAATCCAAAGTTTCCTGCCCCAACTCGAGAAGGACCTCGAGATTCCCACTTCAATGCAAATTGAAGCCTGATTCCCCTGCAGTGATTTGAGAGCAATCCCGAGCTCCCCCTCACAACTGGAATTGAGACTGGACTTCCTGGAGCAACACGGGAGGCTCCCTGAGTTCCCTGTCTTAACTCGAGAAAAATCTGACTTCCCGCCTCAACTTGAGAAAAACCACGAGATTCCCCCATCATCGCCAGATGAGGCCCTTCTTTTCCTGCAGGGCCTAGAGAGCAATCCTGAGTTCCCTCTCAAAACTCCATAGGAGGCTTGAGTCCCTTTAGCCCACTCAAAGGGCTCCAGGAGATATCCGTCGCAACTGGAGAGGAGAGCAGAGTGCTTTGCTTCAACTCAAGACAAGGCCTGACTCCCTAGGTGAACCTTGAACACAACCCCGAGATCCCTGTTGCCACTGGAGAGGAACACAGAGTTTCTGGACACAAGTCTAGATGAGGCCTATTTCCCCTGCAGTGACTTGCGATGAATCCCGAGGTGCCCGTCACAACTCAAAATGAGACCTGACTTCCCTGAGGCAATACGAGCAGGACTCTGAAGTCCACGTCGCAACTCGAGAGGAACCCCAAACTTCACGCCAAGCCTCAAGGAAAACCATGGGATTCTCCCCTCAACGCGAGATGAGGCCCTTTCCCTCTGCAGCATCTCGAGAGAAATCCCACATTCCCTCTTGAAACTTGAAACAGTACTCGACACCCTTTAGGCAACTCCAGAAGTTACCTGACATACCCATCCTCACTCGAGAGGAACACCCAGTTTCCCAGAACACCTCAATCTGAGCCCCTTTGCCCCTCCTTGTCTGGAGATGAGGGTCAATTCCCCTGCTTTGTCTGGAAAGGAATCCTGACATTCCCGTTGCACCTCAAGAGGAGGCTGGTCTCACACTGAAACTCGACAGGAACCCTCATGGGTCATTCCACAATGCCAAAGACACTGGTTTCCCCTTCCACTCGAGATAAGGCCTGATGCCCCTGCACCGATTCGAATGGAACCCCGAGTATCATGAATAAACATGAATAAGCATTAAAACCATCTTCAGTGAAAACTATCCATATAGAAAAGGCCACGCAGATCCCATATTCACCATGTCTGCTTTATTTATTTTTTCCCCTTCTTTTTTTTTAAATTTAATTTTATTTTTTAACTTTACAATATTGTATTGGTTTTGCCATATATCAAAATGAATCTGTCACAGGTATACATGTGTTCCCCATCCTGAACCCTCCTCCCTCCTCATACCATCCCTCTGGGTCGTCCCAGTGCACCAGCCCCAAGCATCCAGTATCGTGCATCGAACCTGGACTCGTGACTCATTTCATGTATGATATTATACATGTTTCAATGCCATTCTCCCAAATCATCCCACCCTCTCCCTCTCCCACAGAGCGCAAAACACTGTTCTATACATCAGTGTCTCTTTTGCTATCTTGTATACAGGGTTATTGTTACCATCTTTCTAAGTTCCATATATATGTATTAGTATACTGTATTGGTGTTTTTCTTTCTGGCTTACTTCACTCTGTATAATAGGCTCCAGTTTCATCCACCTCACTAGAACTGATTCAAATGTATTCTTTTTAATGGCTGAGTAATA
>NW_011491186.1:4145-6805 GCF_000754665.1 Bison bison bison | reverse complement strand
AACTTAGGTAAAACTTGAAAAAAATATTTAATATCAAAGTTTTCAAATGTGGGAGAAAGTAATTTGGATGTTTTATAATGGAAAATACAAACATTCTTAATGAAATACATTAAATAGTAAGGTTATAAAGACTACATAAAAAGAAAATACATATGGATTAATTAAAAAAAGAAATTTAAGTTTGATTTTCAATGAATACTTACGATTGGAAAATATGCATTTTCTAAAAATCAATGTTCTTAACAGAAAATATAAGAATTCATCTTGGGTAAACAATTTCACACTGGAAATTTTCAAAGAATATTTAGTTCATTCAGAAGTTTAAGCCAATCATGAAATTCAGCCAACAGAACATTTAGTTTACCCACAAGTTTCAGCAAATTATGCCATTTAACCAGCACAAGTGTGAACTAATTTAGTAAATATTGTGTTTAAAGTCTCATTGAAAAAGAAGAAAGCTAGAAAGCACTTATAAGGAAACCAAAGAAAAGTCAAATAAACAGAAAACTATTCCACGCTTATGCACTGGAACAATGAGGAATTTAAATGTCCATTCTAACCAAAGCCATCAACAAATACATTGACTGCAATCACAAAATAATATTCAATGGCCTTTTTCACAGAAATAGAAATATTCCTAATATTAGGCTGCTAATACTGAACAGGACCTTAAACGGCCAAGAAGACTCTGAGAAAGAAGAAAACAGCTGGAGGCATCTTCCTCTCCAACTTCAAACTACATCACAGACCTGTAGTAATCAGCACAGTGAGGAACTGGCAGGAACACAGACACATAGACTCCAGGAAAGAATAGAGAGCCCAGGAATGAACCCACATGTGCGTGGTCAGTTCATGAAAATCAAACCAGGAACAAGGGAAGAGGAAAGGACAGTTTTCTTAAGAAACAATGACAGGAAAACTGGCCACCTACTCGGAAGAACACCAGTAGAGGAAGAACATCCTCTAGATCTTCTAACAGAAATCGAACTGAAAACCCGCCATTTTGCACATGGAGCTCTTTCCCTCGCTGAGTCCTGAGACTGACCTCTGGTCAGCGCTCAGCTGGACACAGGAAATGTCTACTTCGTCCTCATTTTTCTGTCTTTCAGCGCCCCCTGCTGGCGGGCACTGAGGCAACCCCGCTCCTCTCAGCTGGGAGGCAGCTCCATTACCCAGCAGCCGGAGCCCTGATGGCCCTGAAGAGACAAAGCTCCCACCAGCTGGTCACCGAGCCCAGTCTGAAGAAAAAGCTTCCTGTGCCTGCGGGTCAGAGGGGATTTTGGAGCCCCCTGAGGGCTGCCAGAGAAGAGCGGGCAGCCTTGTGCTCACAGACCTCAGAGGGCTCACCCAGAAGCAGTTCTGCTGTGAACGCTCAAACTGGAAGCCCAAACTGAAATGGAGCAGAATAGCTCCATGACCCTCCTCAAAACATGGCTAAGGAACAATCAGAGCCTGTATGGAATGCAGCCATAAAAAGGAACATATTTGAGTCAGTTCTAATGAAGGGGATGAACCTAGAGTGTATTAAACAGGGAAGTCAGTCAGAAAGAGAAAAATATGGAATTGAGAAGGATGGCTCTGACGAATCTGTTCACATAGCAGCACCAGAGATGCAGACATAGAGAACAGACTTATGGACAAGGGTGGGGAACAAGAGAGAGAGGGTGAGATGAATGGAGAGAGCAGCATGGATGCATGTACACCAACATTTGTAAACAGACAAACAGTGGAGATTTGCTGTATGATTCAGGAACTCAACCCAGGGCTCTGTAATAACTTAGAGAGGTGGGGATGGATGGGCTGTGGGAGGGATGTTCAAGAGTGAGGGGGCACATGTACACCTATGGTTCATTCATGTGGATGTATGACAAATCACACCAATATTGTAAAGCAATGATTAATCAACTAAAAATAAATAACTGTTAAAAAAAAAGGTGAAATAAACAGAAACACAAACTTTGCAACTAACACTGTAATTCAATTTAAAAAACTATACAATTTTAGAAAACAACAAAAGATCTACATGACCTTTGGTCTGGTGATGAGTTCTAACACACAACAAAAAAGCCAACTTACCAAATTAGGAATATAAATTATTTAAAACATTTACTTTTACAATTTTATATATTTACTTTGTGAAGGACCTTATTCGAGAGAACCAAAAGACACACTGTTAAATGAACCAATGACCACCAACCCTTGCCAGGCAACAGAGAAGAGAAAACACTTGCAGGAATCATCTTACAACAGGAGGTCCTGGTAAGGAACAAGGAACTAACAAACTACCACCAACCAGGATTCTGGAGAGGTAAAAAAGAGATTGGAGACTGCAGTCCAGAGGTCCTACCAACTTCCCAGGATCCTCCTCACTGGAATCCATCTTGGTGGAGTGATTAGTGTGCCCCCAGGAAGGATCCCAATTCAGAATGACTGGCAAGAGACACACCAGAAACTAACCCAATGACCATAAACCCTGAGACAGTGAGCCACGTGGCAGAGCAGTTATCTCCGTTTCCCTCACCCTCCTGCCCTCCACCCTGACAGCCCTTCCCAATGAAGTCTCTCACTTGGATGGTACTCCTCTCCTCAGACAATTCATTTCAAAGTGTCAGATAAGAATCCACTCTCAAGCCCTGGAAGGGATCCCCCTTCCTTCATCA
>NW_011491186.1:0-307 GCF_000754665.1 Bison bison bison | reverse complement strand
CTTTACTGATCTGTGAAGTACCAACTCTGACAATCACTGTTCTAATATACCTCATAGTGTTGCTGACACCATGGATATAATTATGTGAAATTGAACTTATTCAATAAAAATGATGAAGCATCTGCCCTGTGCCCAGCACTTTCCAAGGGTTGAGGAGTACAATGAAAATACTCCATAAGATGCACAGCTGATAGGCACATTCTTTAAAAAAGCCTTTTACATTTCCACCAATAGTTTGTTCTCAATGTCAACACTTGCCAATTAATGACCATGCTGGGTGGGAAGCTCATTAAAAACCCAGGAGCCA
>NW_011491185.1:42027-43229 GCF_000754665.1 Bison bison bison | reverse complement strand
AGATCTTCGCAACCCAGGGATCAAACCCAGGTCTCCCACATTGCAGGCGGATTCTCTACCAGCTGAGCTATAAGGGAAGACCAAGAATACTGGAGTGGGAAGATCCAGCAGATCTTTCTGACCCAGGAATTGAACCAGGGTCTCCTGCATTGCAGGCAGATTCTTTACCAACTGAGCTATCAGGGAAGCCCTGTGGAAGACTGAGTGCCTACAATCCCAGAACTTATTGTTCTACACACAATTTCTCATTCCATTTTACACACAGAGAAACTAAGCCTCTGAAAGGTGAAATAATTTGACAGAATGAGAGAATATTTGACAGATTCTTATTACTAGAAGGGAAATTTTAACACACCCTTCTTAGAAATTAATAAAGCAGATATGGAAGAATATGTAATATTAAGTAACACAATTATGAAGTTTGAGTTAATACACAAACACACATATATAACAAGTCTTGGCACCCCCAAATATAGGACATACATTATTTTCAATCACATTTGAAACATTTACAAAACTGGAACAGAAGGCAAGTATCAAAGTAAGTCTCAATTTTTAAATAAGCAATATCATATTAATAACATTCTCATAAAAATGCAATAAAATACAAAGTAATAAAAAAATACCCCCAAAGCCCCATATACATTTAGACAAAAAACCCTTCTAAATGGAGTAAAGAAAAAATTTAATTAAAATTACAGAGTTATTATTGAATGACATATCAAATTGTAGAGTATAACTGATGTAATATAAGAAAATGTGATGCATGCAATATGAAACAAAATAGTTGAATATTAATATGTTAAACACTCAACTAAATAAGTTAGAAAAGAATCATGAAGCAAATCAGAAGAAAGTAGAAGAAAGAAATATCAAAACAGAAATTAATGAAATAGGAAACAAAAATAAAAATGCTTAATAAAGCCAAAACCTAATTTGATGAAAAGCTTAATGAAAGAGACAATATTCTGATAAGATTGAATAAGTAAAAAAAGAAATTAAGACCTGATCAATTTCATTATGATCAATGAAAATAGGATATTACTAAATAAACATTTTAGATTTCAAAATAAGAGCATGTATGAAATGTTTTGGGAGAAGGAAATGGCAACCCACTCTGGTATTCTTGCCTAGAGAATCCCGTGGACAGAGGAGCCTGGTGGGCTGCTGTCCACGGGGTCACACAGAGTCGGACACGGCTG
>NW_011491185.1:41158-41843 GCF_000754665.1 Bison bison bison | reverse complement strand
AGAAAAATACAAATTCACAAAATTTTATTCAAGAATGAGTTGAAAACATGGGTAGATCAGTAGACACAAAGAAATTCAGTCAGTATCCAAACTCTCTGCCACCAAAGACACAATCCCATATTCTTTTACAGGTAAGTTTTATCAAGCCATCACATAACAGGCAATTTCTACATCATATAAAATGTTCCAGAGAATAGAAAATGATGAAAGCTACCCAATCTATTTCATGTTCATAAAACCTTAATACCAAAACCAGACAAACTTGTTAAAAGATCAAAGATTATATGCCAATCTCACTTTTGATAAAGATCTCAAGAGTCCTAAGTAAAATATTAGTTAATTGAACTCAATAAGTGTATAAAAATAATATGATACAATCAAGTGGGCTTGTTTTCAGGAATTAAAGGGTAGTCTAACCTTAGAATATCTATTACTACAAATCACTACTTAAGCTGATGAAAGAGAAAATAATAAGTACTCATCTCAATAGTTTTAAAAAATCAAATGAAATTCAACCACTCTCTGAGGAAAAGAAAAACCTCTAAAGAAATCAAAATAGAGAGAAAAGTTTAATCTGACAATGATATCTACCAAAAACCTACAATAAACATTATGATTAATGTAGAAGCTTTAGAAACATTTTCTTCAGTACCATGAACAAGATGAGGATAACTGCACTCCAAAT
>NW_011491185.1:39489-40944 GCF_000754665.1 Bison bison bison | reverse complement strand
TCCAAATTATTATTAAACACTGCATTGGAGAGATCATTGTCAATTCAATAAGACAAAGAATAGAAGTGGATTTAAGTGCTGGAATGGAAAAATGTCATTTAGACTACTTAATTGGTTACATAGAAAATTAAAGAGAATTTTTAGACAAATTATTTTAACTATTAAGGGAGTTCATGAATATTGCTGCATAGAAGATATTTTTTAAAAAGTCAATAACAACCTTATACAGTAGCAAAACTGATTAGAAAACATAATTTTTAATAGTTACCATTCACTGGCTAAAAATAAAGAAAACTGATAACATCAAGTGATTTGAGGATGTGGTACAACTCTTAGAACTTTGAATATATTGCTGGTGGAAATAAAAAATGGTATAGTCATTTTACAAAAGAGATTGGCAATTTTTATAAAGTTAAACATGTATATTTGACCCAGTAACCCCACCATAAGAATTTATCAAGGAGAGATGAAAACATGTCCACACACAGACTTGTCATGTGATGTTTCTAATAGGTTTATTCATTATAGCTAAAGCCTGACATAACCACAAGCAGATGAAAGGATAAACAACATGAGCTGGTGAATAGATCGCTCAGTCGTGTCCGACTCTTTGTGACCCCGTGGACTGTAGGCCACCAGGCTCCTCTCTCCATGGGATTCTCCAGGCAAGAGTGCTGGAGTGGGTTGCCATTTCCTTCTCCAGGGGATCTTCCCGACCCAGGGATTGAACCCAGATTTCCCACATTCCAGGCAGACGCTTTAACTTCTGAGCCACCAGGGAAGCATACAAAATAATACTACTCAGCAATAAAAAGGAAACTACTGACACAAACAAAAACATGGGTGAGTCTAAAAAATATTATTCTGAGTAAAAGAAGTCAGGCACAGAGATCTGTCTACTATATAATTCCACTTATATAAAATTCTAGAAAAAGATCAACTACTGTGAAAATCAGCCAGGGAGCCAGTGTGAGTTGGAAGAGATTCACTTCAAGGGGCATGAGGAAACTTTTTGGAGAGATGGAACTGTTCTACATCTTGATTGCAGTTACCATTACACAATAATATACATTTCTCAAAACTCATCACATAATTGGCGCGTTTTATTGTTTGCGAATTACACCTTAATAAAACTAGTTAAAATAAAGCTACCATTCAGGACTTTCCTCGTGGAACAGTGCATAAGCATCCACCCACTAATGCAGGGGGTATGGGTTCAATCCCTGGTCGAAGAAGATTCCACATGCTGCAGAGCAATAAGGCCCTGGGCCACGACTACTTAGCCTGTGCTCTAGATCCCAGGAGCTGCCGCCACCACTTAGCTCACATGCTGCAACTACTGAAGCCCGGGCACCTAGAGCCTGTGCTCTGCACCAAGTCAGGATCCCACTCACTGCAACTAGACAAAGCCCACATGCACCAACAAAGACCCAACGCAACCAAAAATAAAAAAAT
>NW_011491185.1:32576-38460 GCF_000754665.1 Bison bison bison | reverse complement strand
TGAAAAAAAAATCCACATATAAAAACTAGACCCATGCAGTTCAAACCCATGTTGTTCAAGGATCAACTGTATATGACAGAACTGGCATTGTAGATCATGAGAAGAAAGGATGGACTAGTCAATAAATGGTATAGAAATAATTGCTTATTAATACTGAAACAAAATTAATTCCTATATTTCATCATATATGAAATAAATTCAAGGTGGGTTCAATAACAATGTTTTTTTAAAAAACTTTTAAAATTTAAACAAAATTCAGAATAATATATTAATGATATGGGGGTAGGAAAGGATTTTTTAAATAAGGCACAAAAAACACAAATTGTAAATGATTGATAAATTTGACCACATCATAAAAAATAAAACCTTCCACTTTTCTATGCTATAAAACAATGCAATAAGCAAAGTTAATAGGTAAGTAACAGACTTGGAGAAGATATTTGCAACAAATATACAATAGACAAATACAGACTCCATAAAGGGCTACATTTATTAAACAACAATCCAAATTAACAATGGACAAAATACTGTTGGACAATACACAAAAAAGAAAACCTGAATGGCCAGTAAGAAGATGAAAACACACTTTTATCCTCACTAATAATCAGGGAAATGCAAATTAAATTAGCACAGAGATACTATTGCATCAGATTACCACAAATAAAAACATCTGCCAATACCAAATGCCAGCAAGAATGTGAGGAAACTGGTAATTGTTTAGGCTACCTGTGGAAATATGTGTTTGCATATCCACTTTTGAGAGCAGTTTGGTTGTACCTAGGAAATGTGAAAATAAAAATATACCCTGAGCCTGCAGTTCAACTCCAAGTTTCCTTTAAAAAGTGCGAAAAACATATTCAAGAATATTCTTCACAATATTGTAATGGCTAAAGTTATTAACACAAATATTCATTTTTTCCTAGGCCAAAAAGTTACCAAGCTTTCAATATATAAGAATCTTCCATCCTTTTATTAATCTATCCAGTGCAACATCAAAGCAAAGATTTGAGAAAAATAATTTCAGTTGCAGGACTTTTATTCATAGCAAGTAAGTTACAAATAAAACCCAACAAACCCACAGTATTCAGTACAAGGAGAAGCAAGACAAATCAACAATGAGTGAACGAAGTACAAGTATCAACAAGGATAGGTCTGAAGAAACAAATGTGAAGTGGTAGAGGTTGTAGGGAAGCAAGGAGCAAAATGTTATGCCATTTGTGCAAAATATAAAATACACAAAATACTATCACATAGTGTTTACAGATACCTTCTTATGTAGTAGGATAAAAACACAAACATGGAGGACATACAACACCTTTAGGACAGTGGATGCCTCTGGGGCTCAAGAGAAACAGGATTGGGGACAAAAGGAATTTTTGTATGTATACTGTTTTATTTCTTAGAAAACAAATTGTAATGAAAATAAATAATGGCTTATCCATATGCCAGTACAGAATGTAAATGTTAAAATGAGTGAGGCTGATCTATGTATGCAGATACAGAAATATCTCCAAAATATAGTAAATTTAAAAGCTCCCTGAAACTATTATGTATTGTACAATCACTTCTGTGTAAATATGAGAAAACATAAATGTATATATATGCTGGTATAAGCATAGATGAATAAAATTTCTTCAAGTACCCACAACAAAGTATAGTAGTTGCCTCTGGGGAGAGGGACTATTGGTCTGGGGTTGGCGGAAGCATTAGTTATACTGTTTTAATTATTCACCATGTGCAAATTATGTATTGTTCATTAAAGCTAGTTCTTGAAAAATTCATGAACTTAAAATCAAAGACCTGACACCTTGTATGATCCTTAGGTTGGTACTCTTTGTGTATTGAAGATTATGTAACATTTATTGAGTTTTCTTTTAATAAAACTTTCTGCTGTGCCTTAGTGATGAGCATGCTGGAAATTAGAGGGGAGGTGTCACTCTGGTGGGCTGTCCAGCTGAAACATTTTTTTCATTTCCCTCAAGGCCAAGAGCTACATCTGAGACATCACTGGGTCTCTGAATACAGACTTTTCCTTGTGTTAGTAAATTATATTAATACATTGATTCCTTCATCCTCTCATTTGTTTACTTATGTGATGAATGTTATTAGAGAACAATTATATTTCACTGCAAACATAAAGCTTTTCAAGCACTTTGTCCTTTATGTAGATTTCTCTGGCATGGCCAGAGATTTAGGACTGCTGTTGTTTCTATGCGAAATGTGAGTTGACATCAAATAACTAAGTCACATGTGAACTTCAGGGTTATGATCCACTTATATGTTTGCAAATACTTAGAAAAGTTATTTTCCTCCACAAATTGCTTTTGGCAAAGTTGAACAATGATGAAGGGACAAAATGGTTTTAGTGATAATGATAGTGATATTACCATTGTCTGAAGCCATTGCCTCCCTTGCTTTTCCAATAACCATCATTCTTTCCTGAATCAACGTAACTGCCTCCTTACTGGACTTCCTGTCTTGAGTCTCCTCCTTTGCCTCTAGTTTATTTGCATATCCACTCAAAGTATATAGTTTTCTAAAACACAAACATAGCTATGCCACCTCCCTATTAGAAACCCTTCTCACTGACCTCAGGATAAGGCCCACACTCTTCAGGTTGGTGTACAGGGCCCTCCATCTCCTATGTGTGCCTACATCTCCAGCCTTCATTCCTGTCACTCTTTACTCTAGCATCTGACTGAAACTTATTGGCTGGAAAGCCTTCTATTCATCCTTCAAAATCCAGTGTGTTGTAAAGATTAATGAAATCAGAGAAATAAAAATGCTTTGGAAAAATTCGCAGAGGAGGGGCAAGGTATGGTTTGCAAACTTCATAAGTAGATGGGGACAGTGGTGGTGGCGTGGGATAACAGAAGCAACGGTAATATCTCTACAAGTGCTCTGTTTTGTATGACACTTCACAAAGTCATCAAAGAAATGAGAGAGGCCTCTCTAAGTGTTATACAGAGTTTTACTACCCCACCCAATTCTTTTCTATATAGCCTGGAAAGCGTATAAACCTGCATTGAAAAATCTTACAAGGAGGTCAGATGCAATCAATCCACCAAGGATGAAAACATGACAAGGTAAATGGTTTTAAAAACTACTTCTGACAGCTTGTGTAAGAGGACTTTTGATTATAAAAACTGAAATCTAACTGTTGTGCTTTTAATTAGAATGTAGAATTCACTTAAAGTTGACTGAAGGCTTTAGGGAAAGGGATTTATACTGTTTTAAGGCTGCATTTAATGATGTAAAACAAGTAAGAGTTTTATTTGCAGTTTCAGAAATTCAGATATCTTTGAAGTTAAAAACAAAGCTATCCTCAGCTTCTACTATCAGCAATATCATTAACACATCCCTCAAATATGGTATTACTATGGAGTGTACAGATTTCTAGTTGTTAAAGTGTTTCCTGTACCTCATTTGAGTTCCACAGAAAGCCTGTGAGGTCAGCAGGTCATTCCCATTCAAAATAGAACAGTTTGGGATTTAGTAAAGGTAAATGACAGAGAAGGCGATGGCACCCCACTCCAGCACTCTTGCCTGGAGAATCCCATGGGCGGAGGAGCCTGGTGGGCTGCCGTCTATGGGGTCGCACAGAGTCGGACACGACTGAAGCGACTTAGCAGCAGCAGCAGCAGCAAAGGTAAATGACACACCAGATTGCACATGCAGCTGGAGATGCAAGTCTAGAACCTAGATTTTCTGTCACGAGTTTCATTCCTTTTTCACATTGTATCTTCTCCAAGCTACTGCTTGGTGCTTTAAGCAACCTCTGGGGTCTAGCTTAAATGGATCATGGCTCTGACCTATATGACACGTCAGATACTCCAACTTCCAATTTCACACTATTAGTCAGCAGTCACTGAATGGAAGTTCAGGATGTCATAAGAATCTAACATTGATCTCTCAATTAAAAAGCAAAGTTCCCCTGGGAGCCAAACTTAAAGATAATTGGTTTTCTTAGTTGAACTGTATCTATCAGTCCCTGCTTGCAGAAGGTTGTAGGAGTGTTTAAAACACAGTTTTAAACAAGGCAAGCACTGTACTCTTTCTAAACCCAAAGGAGGTCACTGCAGGAGCTAAACATGCTTTGGTCCCAACCACCTGAAAACTGAAAAAGCCTTTCAGGTGAAGTACTCCTAGTTCTTCCTTTCTGAAGCTTGGTGGGCTCCAGGGAAGTTAGGGAGAAAAGTATAATTCTGCAGATATAAAAGGAAAGGTTGTAAAGCTATGATTCTTAAGGTCCTGTTGGATATTTTTAAAGGATATATATTAATGTCTGTTATGATGTTCCTGGATCTACTCCTGGTCAGGCAACATAATGGTGGCACAGCAAACCAGCTACCTGTCTTAGCAATCTTCTCTGGTTTCTACTAAGTATTTTGGGCTCCACACACGCAGATGGAACAAGACAGGCTCTGAGGTAGCAAAGTGAAAATCTCTACCATGGGCTCATCATAGCCATCTAGAATGGCTTAACTTTCCAAACTCAAGTGGAAGGAAAAAGATGAGGTAATTATCTTGATAATCCCTATCCACACCCATTGCTATCCCCGTCTCCTCTTGTAAAAGATGATCGTTCTTTCTTATCTGAAGATAATGCCTCCTCTTGTGTATTTGCCCATCTGTCTGTCGCTCAGTCGTGTCTCACTCTTTGCAACCCCACGAACTATAGCCGGTAAGTCTCCTCTGTCCATGGGATTTTTTTCAGGCAAGAACACTGGAATGGGTTGCCATTTCTTCCTTCAGGGGATCTTCCTGATCCAAGGATCGAACCTGCATCTCCCAAGCCTCCTGCTTTGGCAGGCGGATTCTTTACCATTGAGCCACCTGGGAAGCCCATATTTCCCAATCTCGTCCCTTCTAGCCTCCTCTGAGACCCTCCTTACTCCATCAGTCATCCCTTTGCATGTCTTTCATATTTACTTCTCTCTGGACTTAGACTCTTGATGGAGTTTCTCCCTCATTAGCAAGCAAAATCAAGAATAAAGAAGAGTATTTTCTCTCAATTCTCTCTTCTACCTCTCCTTTTTTTGTTTTTGTTTTTTTTTGGCTCTCTCTCTCTCCTTTATTTCACCAACGGTCTTAATAAAAAAACCACATCTGTTGTTATTTTACCTCCCCACCTCAGTACGGTCAGGATCCTTGTCACAGTCCTCCAATATTCATGGCACCTTCTTTACTAACAATTGTCATGATTCTTTTCCTCACTTGGACTCATGACATCACTCTCTTTGTTTCTCCCACTTTAACTCATTTTAAAAAATTATCTGGAATTTCTTTCTCCAAAAATGTGTGTATGCTCCCCTCCTTTTCTGTCTTCAGCCTCCTACTCATTCTGTTCCTACAACCTTTCTGAAATCAATGGCCAGCATGGTCCTTAGGTAACTGGACCTTTTCCCACATTATTCCCTCTGCCTGAAATGCCTTCTCTTTTCTTCTTCTAAGAAGATACTAGTTTTTCTGGACAATTACCGTAGCTCTGAAACAGTTTACTTCATCCTACCTTCCAAATCCCTTTTTCCTAAAGCTGATTTTTTGTTACATCTTCATCATGGAGCTCTACCTCCCTTTCTGATATTTGTTGTCCAGCTCAGAGGATGGCAATGGCCACATGACTCCAATCATTCAGTTACTGGACAAAAATTGTTGGCTCATAATATGATTAGCATCTTGTAAATTCACATTTATTCCAATACACTTAAGATTAACTTTTTATCTCCAAGAGAAAGAATTATAAATGAAATACAAGTATTGATACAATGTGATAGTGTAGTAATGATCATATGCAGTTTTCTTATTTGAAAATCAGATGAGACCAATCAAAGACCTACCCCCAGATACCTCATAAAATTTTGGGGAGATTAAAAATAATGAT
>NW_011491185.1:32159-32393 GCF_000754665.1 Bison bison bison | reverse complement strand
TAAACTGAAGGGAAATCTTTCTTCACGTACTTACGTATCACACATTAAGGGCTGGACACTGAAGAGAGACAGAAAGAGAGCAAAAAACATAAGAGCATGGTATAATAGAAAAAGAATTCGAAAATAAGACTGGGTATCATTTCTCAGACTGTTACTAAATAGATCTGCTGCTGCTGCTGCTAAGTCGCTTCAGTTGTGTCCGACTCTGTGCGACCCCATAGACGACAGCCCACC
>NW_011491185.1:28839-32059 GCF_000754665.1 Bison bison bison | reverse complement strand
GCCTTCTCTGAAATAGATCTGAGATCCTAAGAAAGACAAATTACCTACCTGAATTTTCTTTTTTAGTTACAAAATTAAAGGGTTGGTCAAATGATATTTTTAATGTCCTTTTTGTGTGGATCACAATAAACTGTGGAAAATTCTAAAAGAGATGGGAATAACAGACCACCTGACCTGCCTCTTGAGAATATGTATGCAGGTCAGGAAGCAACAGTTAGAACTGGACATGGAACAACAGACTGGTTCTAGTGGTGACTGCAGCCATGAAATTTAAAAAACGCTTGCTCCTTGGAAGGAAAGCTATGACAAACCTAGACAGCATATTAAAAAGCAGAGACATTACTCTGCTGACAAAGTTCAAAGCTATGGTTTTTCCAGTAGTCATGTATGGATATGAGAGTTGGACTATAAAGAAAACTGAGTGCAGAAGAATTGATGCTTTTGAACTGTGGTGTTGGAGAAGACTCTTGAGAGTCCCTTGGACTGCAAGGAGATCCAACTAGTCTATCCTAAAGGAGATCAGTCCTGGGTGTTCATTGGAGGGACTGATGTTGAAGCTGAAACTCCAGTACTTTGGCCACCTGATGCGAAGAGCTGACTCATTTGAAAAGACCCTGATGCTGGGAAAGATTGAGGGCAGGAGGAAAAGGGGACGACAGAGGATGAAATGGTTGGATGGCATCACCAACTCAATGGACATGGGTTTGCATAGACTCTGGGAGTTGGTGATGGACAGGGAGGCCTGACATGCTGCGGTTCACGGGGTCGCAAAGAGTTGGACACGACTAAGGGACTGAACTGGAACTGGAACTTGTCTTTAATAAACAATAGAAGGAAGGAAATGGGAGAGGCGTATCATAGAGTCCCTCATTACAACTTCTGTTTCAAATATTCCCCAACTCTCTTGCCTCTCTTTTCTTCCATTGTTTTCATTTGTCGACTTCCAAACCTGATTGAATCCAACTATTTGCCTACTCCACCCTAGCAGTCAAACATTTCCAGTAAAGATTGTCTAAAGAAGCAGTGCAGTTACACCTTAAACGTGTGCTCTCAAAGATTAAATGCCACTCAAAACTGCCTGGAAGTTTTAGTGTTTTTTCTAGAAGGATAGCATTTTCATTTGTAAATATGACTATTTTACAGCTTTTCCTCTGCCCTCAAACCTCCTATATGTCTTCCTTTATCTTCACTCTTACATGATAACATCTTCTTCTACTTCACTGAGAAAACAGAAACCACCAGAAGTGGAGTCCATCATCTTCCTAAGATTAAATGTTGCAACTTTAACTACATCTATTTACTCTAGCCTTCCTCTAAAAAGATGAAGTTTCCATGCCCTTACCAAAGTTTAAACCCTCCACTTCTGCTCTGTTTCCTGTCTGCTCTCACTTTATAGGAGATTTCATTCTTAAAATTACCTCCTCATTTACCTATGTATCATCAATAACCCATCTATACTGGATCATTCTCATCAGCATGCGAAAGAGAAAGTCAATGCTTATCTCTCTAGAGTTACCACTCAATTTCCCTGTTCCCCTTCAGTCTCCACCACTTTACTGAATCTATTATCCATGTAACCAAACATAAGAGACTATTCTGTGTCTTCATCTTAACCCCATACCAGCTTTTAACACAATCAATAACTTTTTTGAAACACAGCTTCTGTTATTGTATTTCATCCCGGTTTACATCCCATGTCACTGATTCTTCCTTTTCAGTCTCTTATCCTTACTTTTCCTCCTGACAGACCTAAGAGAAAGAGGATCTTAAAGCTCAAGGTAGCACATTCTTGTGTATCTATAATCTCTCTGCAGGTCATGTTGTTCATTTTCATGGCTTTGAGTATTATCTATATTCTGATGATTCCTAAATTTGTATCCTACTCCAGCCATCTCATGTGGCCTCCACATTCTCAAATCCAGCTGTCTGCTTCTCCTTTCCACTCAGAATTCTCATAAACAAACATCATAAGGTTAATCCCTCCAAATTGAACTGTCTTTTCCCTAAACTTCTCTCTATATTATCACTGTTAAAATAAATGGAACCAGTTGCTCAAACCAGAAACCCAGGAGTACTCTTGACTTGTTAAAAAAATTCTTGACCTTTTCACCATTTTATTTTAAGCACCTTTCAAAGAGTTTGGCATATAGTAGGTACTCAATAAGTTTTGTTTAATGGATGAATGAATGTATTAGATGCCTAATATGGACCAGTGATTGTGGAAATCATGTTACACAGAATTCATATTCTGTTCTGTAGATGAGGGAACTGTCATCAGTTTCCTCATAATAACTGTGACTTATTCAAAGGCACACATCATTCAGTGGCAGAGCTGAAATTTGAATTTAGGTATGATACCATATCATATCCCTACCATTGTGCTTCCCAGGTAAAGAATCTGCCCACAATGCAGGAGACACAGGTTCTATCCCTGGGTTAGAAAGATCCCCTGGAGAAGGCAGCAGTAACCCACTCTGATATTCTTGCCTGGGAAATCCCATAGACAGAGGGGCCTGGTGGGCTACAGTCTATGGAGTCACAAAAGATTTGGACAAAATTTAGCAACTAAACAACAATGCCTACCATCACTAATTCACCCTCACTTCATTATACCTCCTCTACTCATGTTTAGAGAACTTATTTTCAAATAAGTTTTAAGAACTATCATTCCACGTTTGAAATGCATTTTATATAATTTAATTGGAATAGAATGTCTAAAACAGGAAAAAATTTGACCAGACTTTGTACAATTTACAAGTAAGTCATTCATAATATTCATTACTGGTGGTAACACCTCTAGCAGCAATAGAAACAACCAGAGTAAACTCTTCAAGGATAGAACATTTTGCCTCTATTAAAAAATAAATGCATATTCATGTGTCATAATCATGGTCTCAAAGGCCCATACATTCTATATATGTAGGGTATGAAGGGATAATTGAAGTCATAGATTTAACTTTCCAAATGGCCTCTGGGATTGTGGTGAAATTTATTAATTAAAAATCTTGAACATCCAGGAAGAAGCCAATTATGCTTGATATATATGATGCCTCTAAGCAGTTTGATTTTTTTCTAAAAATAGAATTTGATCAATGGTCCTTCTTTCTTTCTTTTTTTTAGATCCAAGTCATGGCTAGCAGTGAAGAAGAAAATATGACTCAAATTTCTGCATTTATCCTTTTGGGTTTTGGGAATCTCCATGGTGTTCAGTATCTTCTCT
>NW_011491185.1:26972-28511 GCF_000754665.1 Bison bison bison | reverse complement strand
AACTGGCCTGCACTGATACACAAATAGCTGAGATAACCTCTTTTATATGCACCTCTTTATTTGCCCTTGACCCGTTTCTGCTAACTCTGGCTTCCTATACTCACATCATCTCCCCCATTATGAGGATTCCTTCTGTCACAAGAAAACAGAGAGCCTTCTCTACCTGTTTCTCCCATCTGACAGTAGTCAGTCTGTATTATGGGTCTCTGGGCATTGTCTATGGATTTCTATCAGGGCCTCAGAATGAAAACTTATTGAAGTTGCTTTCCCTTTTGTATACAGTGCTTACACTTGCCCTCAACCCTATTATTTACACTCTAAGGAACAAGGATGTAAAAGTAGCTCTGAGAAAATTGGTATAATGATTTGTGAAAACAAAGGTTTAGCTCGTGGTACTTTCTAAAAATCCCAACAAAGTGAAAATCTTTCTACAGGGTCAAGGATAGTTAATGTGAAATTGATGGATTTTCCTTTGTCCCATGAACTTTCTCCACATTAATGAACAGGAAGGGTACGAAACTTTCTTTTGTTAAATACTTTGTAGGTACTAGGCACTATACTATTCTTTGCAAGGATTGTTGTACTAATCCCTCATGGCAACATAGTAAGGTAGATATTGTTATTATCCCTACTTTATATATATCACAACTGGGTCCTAGAGATTAATTCACCTGCTCAAGACTATCCAGCCAGACAGTAATGCAAACAAAATATGAATTTGAGCCCAAGGTTTGTTTAACACCAAGTCTTTGATCTTTCCACTGACGGTAGCCCAGAATCCTGAAGTGTCCAAAATGGTTGTCTTCAACTATGGAAGATATTACTGCAGATGACTTTTCTTGAGGGAGCATGAGTTAGATGTTAGGTGAGAAGGAGAGAAGTAATAAAATGCAATCAAAATCCCAGTGTGTCTCCTTTTCCTATCTAAAGTCTGGATAAAAATGCATGAGATAGAAATGTAATGGGATTAAAATCGGTTTGAGTTTTCATTTCAGTATCATTTTATTAGAACAAAAGATTAAAGTCAACCTTACTGGTTCAATAAATCGAACCACATCCAAATAATGTAATACAGTACACTCATAAACAAACAAAAACAAGATGAAAGAATGAATCAGCTCTACATGTGCTGTTATGGAAAGAGCTCCAAGATCTATTACATGGACAAAAAGCAAGCTGCAAAATGCAATGTGTATAGTATGACATCATTTGTGTAAATAGAAGGTAAAGAAAGAATATGTATACTTAGTTGTGGATGCATAGACTGTTCTAGAAAGATGCATATGAATTTGGTGATCTCAACTGCTCTTTGGTAGAAAAATAAATGCAGGGGAAATGTAATTTTTGAGGTAAGAATCATGTAAAGAATTCATGTTGATTTATGGCAAAACCAATACAATATTGTAAAGTTAAAAAATAAAATTTAAAAAAAAGAGTAAAAAAGAAAAATTACCTTTTGAAAATTCACCAAATTTAACAAATCCTTGTAAATTATACAAATGGCAAAATTGTTAAGCATGAAGTACTTCTAGATACTTC
>NW_011491185.1:25237-26723 GCF_000754665.1 Bison bison bison | reverse complement strand
GCATGAAAGTGAAAAGTGAAAGTGAAGTCACTCAGTTGTGTCTGACTCTTCGAGACCCCATGGACTGCAGCCCACCAGGCTCCTCCGCCCATGGGATTTTCCAGGCAAGAGTACTGGAGTGGGGTGCCATTGCCTTCTCCAATCTCCCCCATAGCACCCTAAATACCAAAAATGTGCACAGTATAGATGTTTAATTTAAAAATTGTTACTATCATCCAGGATAGGGGAACTCAACACCCAGTTAGCATAGCAATTTCTAATAACTTGATGCATTCCCATTTGTAGAATGGAAAACCCAAGGGGAAAAGTATGAGCTGTGCATGTGATGTTCTTCTTAGGCCACCATAGCAGTGCAACATTAAAGGCTGGCAAGCGGCTGGGCATGAAGTGAGAATGGTTTCTTAGGCTCTTCCTTGCACTATCACCAAGGTGCTCTTCCTTATAATGGAAATTTGTTCACATCCCTTCTGTGTTTAATCAACTTCTGACACAAGGATTGCCAATGAAGATCAGAATAAAGATCTCACACAATTTATGACTCCATGACTTGGCATACATTGTTTCCACTTTTGTCTCTGCCTCACCTCTCCTTGGTTAACTTGTTTTCATACTTCAAGGTTCAACTCAAATATTAAATGTCAAAGAGTCACAAATTCCATGATGCATTACCTGATTTTTCACCAACCTCTGTAAAGGTATGCCTTCATTTTTCCTTGGCTACTAAGGCACTTTGCATATATTTCTATTTTAAATTGACCAGGTTATACAGTAATATTTTCCATACATTTCTATCTCTCCACTTAATAATGAATTCTTTAAGACAAAGAACATGTCTTATTCCTTTCTGTCTCTACCTCCACTTTCACCTCTAGCTCTTTCCAGCACCTAGAATGGGGACTAAACAAAGGACAGACATTCAAATAAACATTTAAAAATAAATACAATTATTAAATGACTTGTATAAAGTCACACAGTTAGTTAGGGAATGGGTCACACAGCTGACATCTAGCCAACTGTTCTTCTGTTACATAATGCTGCTATTTTTCCATTTCTAAAAGTCTGAAATTTGCTTTGGTGCAAATTTGACAGTAGAATTTGCGGTGAGGACTGGGAAATCTTCAACATTTCTTCTTAATGTCACAGGCAAGCATTATCTTGAATTCTTAGAAAGGCAATGTAATTAATTAACTAGTGGGCTTCCCTGGTGGCTCAGTAGTAAAGAATCCACCTGCCATGGCAGGAGACCCAGGTTCAATCCCTGGATTGGGAAGATACCCTGGAGAAGGGAATGACTACTCACTCCAGTATTCTTGCCTAGAGAATCCCGTGGGCAGAACAGCCTTGAAGGCTATGAGAAGACAGTGTGATTAATTAATTAATATCTTTAACACAGTCATTCAAAAGAAATTTAAATATAAACACCTACTACGCATATGGTACCTTTGTGAGCACAAAAAGAGTAAGGTTCATCTGAATTTACCATGAA
>NW_011491185.1:24959-25137 GCF_000754665.1 Bison bison bison | reverse complement strand
CCATGAAAACTTTCCAGTCTAACCAGTAGACTACCTACACAGTTCCAGACATACAGCTCTCACCCAGTAAATGTTTGTTCAACTAAACCAAGCCAGTTCAATTCAGTGCAGTTCAGTCGCTCAGTCGTGTCCGACTCTTTGCAACCCCATGAATCGCAGCACGCCAGGCCTCCCTGTC
>NW_011491185.1:24244-24553 GCF_000754665.1 Bison bison bison | reverse complement strand
AACCGGCCTCTGTTGAGAAGATCATCAATTTCTAATACCCGTATTCCTAAATCTGGAGTCACAGGTATCGTAGATATGTGAATTGTAGGATGCTTTGGTGGGAGAGAAGTATGACGAGAACAGAGAGAGGGATATTTCCACCTAGAAAATTTGTCATTGCCTCCTCTGCAACACCAGTGACCATCTGCCAATAAGAAGGCAACACATCCATGGAGAGCAGCAATTAGAGCTAATTGGTTTTCTTCCCTTTAATACCTGAGACAGGGCCCCATTGAGATCAGGTAAGGAAATCTATTAAAGGCAAGCTGT
>NW_011491185.1:19729-23825 GCF_000754665.1 Bison bison bison | reverse complement strand
TTTGCGACCCCATGGAGTATACAGTCCATGGAATTCTCCAGGCCAGAATACTGTAGTGGGTAGCCTTGCCCTTCTTCAGAGGATCTTCCCCACCCAGGGATCGAACCCAGGTCTCTTGCATTGCAGACGGATTGTTTACCAGCTGAGCCACAAGGGAAGCCCCTTTGACATGAAGTCAAACATCTAGATAAAAGTGAAAAATTCAGGTAAATATTCAGTTGTAGGGGCACTGCATGTGCAAAATTTCCAGGTGCTTATTTGTGTTTTTCACCATCTGAAAGAATTATACTATTCAATCACGCTTACAAGAATTGGCTCACCACTCAGACTAGCTTCTGAGTCTTGGCTCTTTGACCTTAGACTAGTAAATTAAACTCCCTGATCTTCAAATCTCTCATGTGAAATGAAATGAAATGAAAATGAAAATATTGGTATCTACCTTAGCTCACTCAGTAAGCTATTATGAGGATTAAAAGAGATAACACTTGTAAAACCCTTGGCACGTAAATACTCAGTGTGTGTTATTATTTTAGTAGTTATCATTTTGATAATGATCATTGTTATTGGATGTCATTTGGCCTTTTCCTGCTTTGAAACAGTAAAGAAATATTGGTGAAAGTGAAAGTGTTAGTTGCTCAGTCACGTCCAACTCTTTGCAACCCCATGGACTGTAGCCCACCAGGCTCTTCCGTCCATGAAATTTTCCAGGCAACAATACTGGAGTGGATTGCCATTCCCTTCTCCAGGGGATCTTCCCAACCCAGGGATTGAACCTGGGTCTCTTGCACTACAGGCAGATTCCTTACCAACTGAGCCTCCAAGGAAGTCCAATATTGACCAAGGAGGTATCCAAATAATCATACAGTAGTCTGACAGCTGAAAGCAGAAGCTAGAGACCAAGCTTCTGGGGCTTCTCAGTTTTGCCATGGCCTCAGCTTACTATCACCTTTGGCAAGCAAAATACAAGCTGGGCACCAAAGTTATATATTAGTTGATTAAGCAGCTTCTGGAAGCTTTGGGTCCTGCTGTCCAGCAGCTGGCTTTTAATGGCAGCCCAAACAATAAGACCAGACTGGATCTACCTTATTCTTTTGCAAGAACCATATTTCCTTTGATATTACTTAATTTCCGTGTTTCCCTTACTAAAATCCTTCTGACAACAACAATTAATATGATGGGACACAAAGCAGGTGTATAATAGGAATAGGCTAATGGAAAATGGACTTATTGTACTGCTAGGAGTTTAATTCCAGCTTAATCACACACAATTATTCTATGTTCTCTGGCCACATATGAGATCCTCTTTCAGTTTCTTGAATCTGTAAAAAGTTTTCTGCCTCAGAATGCTCATATATGCTATTTCCTTTGCTTTGAATGCTCTTCCTCAAAACTTGACTGAGTCAGATCCTTCTTATCCTCTGTTCTCTCCTTAAATTGACATCAGATAAGACACTGCCTGGCCACTCCATCTAAATTAACTTCTCTGCCAGCACCATCACCCTCATCTGGTTAAACTTCATTTCAATATCTCATCATTTACCTTAGCACCTAGCAAAGTTGTATATTTCTGTTTTTCATGCCTGTCTCCCGGAACCTCTGTGCCTGCCCAATAGTAAGCACTCAATGCATATTTGATGAATAAATGAACAAAGGCTTTTGGGAACCTCAGTCCTTGGTTGGTCAATGGGTAAGATATTCAGAGGTTGTAGTTTTGATAAATGAGTAGCTAAGGAGGGTTTGAAACATATCCACAAACTCTTTGATATTCCTGCCATCAAAAGATAGGAGTGATGTTCTCTTCTTAATCTCAAAGAGCTTATGACATCCTGGGCCAATAGCGTATAACAAAGGCCCCTGGGCACAATAGTAAGACCCAGAATACAGGGAGTGACTTCCAAGGCTGTGACATGAAATGGGATTCAGCTTTTGATTTGTTCACTATAAGCTTTCTTTCGGTACACTTAGATAACATGTAAGAAGTCTGACTCTCTTGGGGTCATCATGCGGAGAAGAAGACTAAGTCATATGGAGAAGCCACGTTAGAGGGGTTCTGGTTGATAGTCCCTAGGGAGACAGAAGCAATAGCTATACAAGGCCTATAGGGTATATTAAATATCTTCAGTTCTTTGACAGTCCTTCCATTGAGAGGTGGGATCTATGTCCCTTCTTTTGAATATGGAAGACCCATGAAAGCTTGGATCAGTGGAGCATGACTGGAGCATTAACAGTGGGTGACAGTGACAACCAGCCTCAGCTGTCAGATATGTGAGAGAAGATACTTAGAGATGATTCCACTTCCTAACTCTTTGGTCTCCTCCAATCATAAAGTTTTTTCAAGCTGAGGGCCCAGACTTTTAGAGGCAGAGACACTCCGTCCCTGCTATGATCCCTCCAAATTTTTGACCCACAGAATTCATTAACATAATTCAGTTGTTGCTTTATTCCACTAATTTGTGGAGTGGCTTGTTATGAAGCAGTGATAACTACAATCGTGGCTATGGAATCCATGCTATTTTAGGAAGCAAAAAGTAGGCTCAGAAAATTCAGCTATATGGAAAAATATTTCTGGAACAACACTGAATTTTTAAACACATATCATTTAGTACATTGCTACACTCACTTGAAGACCTTTTCCTCAAAATCTTCCCTGACTTCCTAAGCAAAGATGTGTACTTTGTCCATCATGGGAGCTACCACTGTGTTGAGGATACAAGTCTATTAGTACCCTTGTCATACATGTTGCACATGTTCTCTCCCCTCCTAAAATACTTTGTTTATATTACTTCTGCAAGGCACTGGAGGTTCAGTTAATACATTTTTGGTGATTAAATGAAGTTTCTAAGTACCATATTAATCTAGTCTTACCTGGTCTCCTCTAAATGCCAGGTTTCACTGTGTACCAAGTCAGCACCAACCTCCCTCTAACAAAATTGGAATATAGATGAGGGTCTGAACCATCTGTGCTGTTCTCTTTGATTTAAGGTCATCTGTGGCTTCAATACCCAGATTTCACCACTAGCATTTCATACATTCATTTCCTGCAGTTCTGCTTCCTACAGAAGTAAACACTTGGAGGGGCAGTCACAGTAATATAAAAAGCAACAATACATTTAATAATAAATGCAGCTGATAGTTAAAGAAATCTTACTATGCTCTAGTCAATGTGCTAGTATTTTACATACATGATCCCAAGAAATCTTCGCAACAAAAATATGAGATAGATACTATTATAATCCCCGTTTTACAAATGAGAAATTTGAGGTTCAGAAAGTATAAATACCAAAATTTCACTGCTGGTATACTGGTGTATCTGACTTTAAATATCAGTCTATGAACCCATATTCCCATCAAAATGCTGGCTTCCTCTGGATTTTTAAAACCATTAATTTTTAATGGCAAAGGAAAAGCAGTATGTACCAGGAATTTAAAGGCATTTCAGGAGTTAGCTTCATTGAATGGAAGGAGGGATGCTTCTAGAGTTAGGCTGCAGCAGGGTTTTCTTTTTAGTATGAATCTATTCCCTTAAAGACAGTTGCAAAGATGGTCACATTAGTCATTTCATAGGATAGGGAGCAGAGAGGAGGGTTCGTATGTGCTAAATTTAACCATTTCGCCTTTCCTTGTGGTGCACTTGTCCCTGGAGTTTCAGATAATCAGATTCAGAATCCATTTCTTCCCCCATGTTGCCATTACTAGCCAGGGTTCTCTCCTCCCTCTCCACCTGAAATCCCTAGAGAGGGGCCACAGACCACCCTCTGAGGTTGACTAAGGACCACACGGGAGAGGGCTGGCTCTTGCAGGGCACTTCAGATGAAAGGGCCCTACGTGTGGCAGTCAGAGGACCAGATCTCAGATTTTATCCTTTGACGATAACGAGTACTTGAAGGTGATGATTAACGACAGCTCAGTATGTGCACCACTGACGTGGGTGCAGATGAGGAATATACAAGAGCTGACAAACTCAAAAAAGAAACGAAGAATTTGATTTAACTGTGTGGAAGTAATTCTAATTACAGGCATTTATGCGAACTGTTTACAATTTATGCCTAATTGCCACCCAGCACAATAACAATTATGCATATCATTAAATATGTGT
>NW_011491185.1:15572-19629 GCF_000754665.1 Bison bison bison | reverse complement strand
TGATTCTTTGGGTTTATTCATGCCCACGTCGTGTCCCAAACCTTTTCTGGTCTTCTTGGCCTCTCGGCTTACTCCCTCCCCTCACTCTTGCTCAGTGGTAAGAATGGTCTCATCCTGGCCTTACACAGTAACGCTGGTGGATGACCCCTCCATTCTGCCTCCCCAATTTCTCTCATGTTGCAATCCCATTTTCTCAGGGGTTTCTGGCTTCTGTCAAATAGGTGTGTCTTTTCATCTGTGCTCTGGCCCCTTCCCCTCCCACGTCCTCAAAGGCTGATTTCTGGTTCCAGCATTTCATTATGTCTTAAATTTCTTTCCTTGCTTTTGGCCATGCAATAGTAGACAGTTAGTAAAGCTTTCGAAATTTCCTTCAGACACACATGGAACACAGTGGGACACACACACACACACACACACACACACAAAACTGTCCTTGCTATTCCCCAGTTTCTACAATTTTCTCCCCTTCTTCCACTTTAACCTTGTACGTTCTGTACATCTTATTTATCCAACTAAGTTACAGCTTTATTGAAAGAAAGAGGTTTCTGTTATTTTTTTCAAATTCTTAGCACAACTAGCAGCACTAAAAAAACGCTGAAAGACCCCCACTCATGGACACTCATAGGCTGTTTCCTGTAGAGGGACGGGGATGTCCAGCACTTTCTTCCCCAGCTTGCTCTTGGATAACCTGAGTAGGATAACAGAAAGCATGTGTCTTTGGTATCAGACAGACTTGAGTTCTACTCTAGGTTCTGCCACTCAGTAACTAAGAAAACTTAGACAGCTGCCTTCATCTCTCTGAGGTCCAATTACTTCATCTGAAAAATAGAAATAATAGTAGTACCTACCATACAAGATTGTTGTGAGAATAAAATGACAAGCTGATGAAAAAGGCCTGATGCAGACTAGTAATGAGTCTTCTCAAGCAGAAACTTTCTGCTTCCGTGGCTCACTCATACCAATGATTGGTACCTCCCACTTTGGTAATAATATGAATTTCAACAACCTCAAGCCTTTCTTATTATCTGTATTCATCTTTTATTCTTAGCACTAGATCAGTAGTTCTCATTCCTATAAGACATAATACTCCCTCTTAATAACAAATATTTTGTGACTCCCCCTTCACTATCCTGAAATGAAGTTCATAGATGATATGACCTACCTATGTACATAATTTCAAAAAATCAATATAGTGACCTAACTGAAATATAAATGAGAGATCCATGGAAAGTAATTTACAATCAAATGATATTTATTTCAATATAAAAATGCAAGGGCATGACTATATAAAACAACATAATGAAATACATGATTGCACCAACTCAAAATGAATAAGTTTATATTAAAGAAAAGTAAGAGGGTTGGTAATCATTATATATATAAGAAAAGAAAACAGGATAAAAACTATTGTTGAGATAAGACAAAATTCAGATAATTATAAACAATTTTTCTCAGGTATGCTATTTAGGCTATACTGGAATATTTGAAAACTGTGTAGGATACAGGATAACTCTTCTTTATATGGGATTATTCCATCTATTTCAGAACAAAATCCCAGGGACGGGGGAGCCTGGTGGGCTTCCGTCTCTGGGGTCGCACAGAGTCGGACACGACTGAAGCGACTTAGCAGCAGCAGCAGCAGCAGCATTACTGGCCTGTATCCACTAAATGTCAGATCTCCCAACCATTGTGATAACAATGCCTCTACAAATTCACAAACATATTCTAATAGATGGAATCCTTTAGTTAAAAACCCATGCTCTAGAGAATGGCCAGTAAAGAAAAAGGAAAATTTCCAATTTTTGCTTTCCAAGAATGTGGGAATGTCCATGGGTTGGAATTCCTTGTCTTTGCAATGTTTCTGGTGACCCTCTTGGGACTCTGAGACACAATGTTGAGAAGCTGATAGGGATATCAACCAGTTAACTACAGCCTTTGCTCCCTCATGTGCTTCTCCTTCTTTATCATCTTGAATACCTTTGATCAATTTAGCACTGTCTGACTGATACTGCCCTTTTTTTTTTTGTCCCATGAAGTATTTTTTTCTTTCTCAAGACAGTCCATCTAGCCTTCACATAGCAGTGGTTTGCTGATAATCACATGTTGTTCAGGGGCCATAATGTCTTTGCCTGTCATTTAAGTTTCTGCCGCTTTCAAGCCCCTTCACCTTCGATCACTCAGACACTCAAACCTTTGATATCCAGATAGTTAACATTTCACAGCTTATATGTTTTCTTAAATACATCTTGACCATTTTTAGATGCTAATGTTTAATTGTAATCTGTTCAAGTATTAATATGTCTAAAATGTACTCTGTTTTATTAGATTGTACTGAGCTTTATTATTTCTTGAAGTTCTATGGATACTGTTCAATTGAAATTGTTAATTTAATAACTATTTTTTCTACCAAAACTTGTATTATAAAAATCTTCATAGTTTTCTGAATAAAGTTGAAATATATTTCTGTCCTAGGATCAAATGCAGGATGCCACACTGTATTCACTTGTCACAGTTCCTTAGTCCCCTCCAATCTACGGCAGCTTCTCCTCTTTCCTTGTTTTTCATAACCTTGTCACTTTTGAAGCCCATTGGTCAATTATTTTGTACAAGGTCCCTCAGTCTGGCTTTGTCTGATGCTTTCTTGAGACTACATTGGGGTAATATGTTAAGGGGAAGAATACCACAGGGGCAAAGTGTCCCTCTCAGCACATCAGAGGATACGGGATATGATATATGCACAGAATTTACCAGTGGTGATGCTAACCTTGGCCACTTGGTCAAAGTGATGTCTTCTAGGTTTTAGACTGTGAAGGTACTCTTCACAGTAACATAAATACTCACCACATGTACACATACTCAGTTTCAATTCCTAGTATTTCTAATATAAACAAGTCACTAAGTCTACCCATATTTAAGTGGAGGATAATTAAACTCTGTCTCCTAGAGGGAGGAATAGCAAATAACTTAGGAATGTTTCTTAACCACAGGAAGTTATAATATTTGAGAGAGATGCAAATATCCAATTTCTCCTTAAAGTTTTGTTCACTAATTTTGGCATTTATCGGTGAATTTCGCCTAAAAGCATTGTGCTCCTCTAAGGTGATTTTCTTTTTCCTGCATTCCTTCTATGTTTATTAATTGGAATTCATCTGTAAGAAAGGGTTGCCCTTTCCTCCCCCATTATTCAATGACGTATTTATACCAGTATGGGCTTACTTATTCTTTAAGTTAAAATACAATACTATCATTACTTAGTTTGTTTTCAAACTTCAGTCACTGGGAACTCTTTCAGGTTGGGCCCTGTATCCTTTTGACATGGCCCTATCCCTTCTGGGGGTTTTAAAGTGTTTTTTGGCACCACAATATACTCCAGGGTCACCTTGTATTTTCCATGCCCCAGTCTTAGAATCACCCATTTTTTCAAAGAGACTTGGTTACTTTTATTGAAGGATGGTGTTTAGAACACTGTCTATGCCTAACTGTGCTTGTTGCTAGTGGGATATTATTGCTTCTAGTGGACAGAGCTAGGAAATCTGAGCATGCACACCCATATCTGTATTTTATTCTATATCTGTGTATGTATGAACATAAACATGAGTTTGCACCAATATCTCTTACTCTAATTCAGCACTACGGGCTTCATTTTAGCATTACTCCTCTGTGGTGGTCAGAATAACGCCACCCCCCTCCAAAAATGGACACATTCGAATCCCTGAAGCCTGTGAATATGTTTCCTTATACAACATAGGAACATTAGATTGCATATGGAATGTAGATTTCTAATCAACCGATATTAAAACACAAATATTATTCTAGGTTATCTGGGTGGTCCCAATATAAGCAAGAGTCCTTAAAAATGGAAGAGAGGCCAAAGTGGGAGTTAGAAGCAGATGTGACTATGCAAGAAAGACAGAGATATAACACTGCTAGATTTGAATATTGAGGAAAGGCTCCATGAACCAAGGAATGTGAGTGGCCTCAAGAAGCAGGAAAAGGCAAGGGAATAGACTATCCCCTACAGTCATCAGACTCCTTCATTTTAGCCCATTGAGACCCA
>NW_011491185.1:14751-15203 GCF_000754665.1 Bison bison bison | reverse complement strand
TTGCTAATTTTTTTCTGCCCTATTATAGTTGAAATGTAGGTTCAGAATTACAGATTCATACCCTCGTAAGAAATATATGTACCAATAAGAGTACAGTGTGCACAGATCCATTTTTTATTATCTTTAAAACAGTATCCAGACAAACCTGTTTTGTAAAATAAGCCAGTTCCTTTTTTCTCAACTTTCTTTAGTTAAATTGTACCACATTTGGAATAGAGTTAGATTCATTTACCATAGTCTTCGTTCTATCATGGTTTCCACAGACATCCAGGTTGATTTTCTTTAATCTGCATACAATAAGACACTCTCCATGGGGTGCAGTTATATGGGTTTTAACAAATGCATAATCATGCATCCACAATTATAGTACCACACAAAATTTTTCTATCACCCTGAAAATATCTCTATTACCTTGCATGGCCTCTTTGCAGTCAACTCTTTACCCTCTCCTA
>NW_011491185.1:12798-14651 GCF_000754665.1 Bison bison bison | reverse complement strand
CCAGAGACCACAGATCTCTTTTCTGTCCCTATACCTTTTCCAGACTATCATATAAAGGGATTCACATACTAGGTAGCTCTTGTGGTCGTGTGGCTTTCACCTAGCAAAATGTATTTAAGATTCATCCGTGCTGTGCCATGTTAAGTCGCTTCAATTGTGTCCGACTCTGCTGCCCTAAGGACTGTAGCCCACCAGGCTCCCCTGGCCCTGGGATTCTCCAGGCAAGAACACTGGAGTGAGTTGCCATATCCTTCCCCAGGGGATCTTCCCGAATCCCTGTCTCTCACCTTTCCCACTTTGGCAGGCAGATCTTTACCACTTGTGAAACCTGGGAAGCCCTAAGATTCATCTGTGTCGTACCTTTTGAACGCTGAATAATATTCCATGCTACCCTAGTTTATCTATTCATTTTTTTTGAAAGACATCTATATTGTTTCCAATATAGGGAAATAATAAATAAGGCACCTTAAAACTTCATGTATATCTTTTTATGTGAATATGTTTTCAATTTACTTGGGCAAATATTGAAGAGAAATTATGGATCATATGGTGTGTTTATGTTTGACTTCATAATAAACTGAAAAACTGTTTCAATAAAATGTACAACTTTTGTCCATTTTAAATTTGTTTCTTGTCCACTCATTATTGAGTTGTAGAATTTTTTTAATATAACCTGTTATATATGTATATAACAAATGCTATATAAGCACATATACACATTTATATATACTATATATAATATTTTCTCCCAGTTCATTACTTTTTCACTCTTAAAAATTCTTTTGATGAGCAGCAATTTAATATTTTGATAGAATCTATATTGCCAGTTTTCTATTGTTATTGTTTTCTGTGACCTGTATAAGAAATTCTTGCCTATGTAGAGTAAGTCCCCTACACATGAACAAGTTACATTCTGAGAGTGTGTTCATAAGTCCAGTTTGTTCAAAGTCCAACAAAGTTAGCCTAGGTACCCAACTAACACAATTGACATTATAGGACTGTAACGTAATTGGTTTCTAATACTTTTTATACAAATAGTGTATTCCCTGGTGGCTCAGAGGGTAAAGCAACTGCCTGCAATGCAGGAGACCTGGGGTCGATCCCTGGGTTGGGAAGATCCCCTGGAGAAGGAAATGGCACCCCACTCCAGTACTCTTGCCTGGAAAATCCCATGGACAGAGAAGCCTGGTAGACTACAGTCCATGGGATCGCAGAGTCAGACATGACTGAGCGACTTCACTTTCCAACAAAGTCCAACAAAGTTAGCCTAGGTACCCAACTAACACAATTGACATTATAGGACTGTAATGTAATTGGTTTCTAATACTTTTATACAAATAATATGTACATAAAAAGCAAACAGAAAATAAAGAAATAATTTTCAGTATAATACCTTAAAAAGCACAGTAGTAGAGTACAAGAGCTGGTGTACAGCGGTTGGCATGCACATTCGTATCTTTGAAAGTTTGCAAATTGAAGCTTCATATGTAGGAGACTTGTCATACCTTGTAACAAAAATATTTTCTTATATTTTCTTCTCAAAGCTGTATGGTTTTACCTTAACAATTAGGCCTATATCTATCTAGAAATTACTTTCGTGTATGTTATGACAAAAAGTTGGTTTTTACACTTGGAATTTTTGTATGTGCTATCACAAAATTTGAGATTTATTTTTTATTTTTTTCCCCACATGGATATCTAGCTATCCGAGCAGTGTTTGTTAAAAAGCAACACAAAACAAAAGTACTTCCTTTCCCCACTGGATTGGTTGGTCACTTTTGTCAAAAATCCCATGACCATATAAGTTTGGGTATGTTTCTGTATGTTCTGTTCTATTTGGAGGATTTATCTGT
>NW_011491185.1:10205-11755 GCF_000754665.1 Bison bison bison | reverse complement strand
GCATACAGCTTTCTCAGGAGGCAGGTAAGGTGGTCTGATATTCCACCTCTTTAAGAATTTTCCACAGTTTGTTGTGATCCACACGGTCAAAGGCTTTAGCATAGTCAATAAAAAAGTAGTAGATGCTTTTCTGGATCTCTCTTGCTTTTCCTATGATCCAGCGTATGTTGGCAATTTGATCTTTGGTTCCTCTGCCATTTCTAAATCCAGCTTGAACATCTAAAGTTCTCGATTCACATACTGTTGAAGCCTAACTTGGAGAATTTTGAGCATTACTTTGCTAGTGTGTGAGATGAGTGCAATTAAGTCGTAGTTTGAGCATTTTTTGGCATTGCCTTTCTTTGGGATTGGAATGAAAACTGACCTTTTTGAGTCCTGTGGCCACTGCTGAGTTTTCCAAATTTGCTCGCATATTGAATACAGTACTTTAATAGCATCATCTTTTAGGATTTGAAATAGCTCAACTGGAGTTCCATCACCTCCACTAGCTTTGTTCATAGTGATGCTTTCTAGGGCTCACTTGACTTCACATTCCAGGATGTCTGGCTCTAGGTGAGTGATCACACCATCATGGTTATCTGGGTCATTAAGATCTTTTTTGTATAGTTCTTCTGTGTGTTCTTGCCACCTTTTCTTAATCTCTTCTGCTTTTGTTAGTTCCATACCATTTCTGTCCTTTATTGAGGCCATCTTTGCATTAAATGTTCCCTTGGTATCTTTAATCTTCTTGAAGCGATCCCTAGTCTTTCCCATTCTATTGTTTTCCTCTCTTTCTTTGCTTTGGTCACTGAGGAAGGTTTTCTTATCTCTCCTTGCTATTCTTTGGAACTCTCCATTCAGATGGGTGTATCTTTCCTTTTCTCCTTTGCCTTTTGCTTTTTTTTTTTTTTCTTAGCTATTTGTAAGGCCTCCTCAGACAACCATTTTGACTTTTTGCATTTCTTTTTCCTGGAGATGGTTTTGATCATGGCCTTCTGTACAATGTTACAAACCTCTGTCCATAGTTCTTCATGCATTCTATCAGATCTAATCCATTGAATCTATTTATCACTTCCACTTTATAATTGTAAGGGATTTGATTTAGGTCATACCTGAGTGGTTTAGTGGTTTTCCCTACTCTTTTCAGTTTAAGTCTGAGTTTGGTAATAAGGAGCTCATGATCTGAGCTAGTCAGCTTCTGGTCTTGTTTTTGCTGGCTGTTTAGAGCTTCTCCATCTTCGGCTGCAAAGAATATAATCAATCTTATTTTGATATTGACCATGGTGATGTCCATGTGTAGAGTCGTCTCTTGTGTTGTTGGAAAAGGGTGTTTTCTATGACCAGTGAGTTCATTTGGCAAGTCTCTGCTAGCCTTTGCCCTGCTTCATTGTTGTGACCTTTTAAATCTTCAGGAAGTTTCATTACCTTAATGACTATTATGTTTGATGTTAATAGAGTTGTACCAACATTTTGTGGTTTGCATTTTCCTGTTATCTGTTTAACCATCCTATTGATTTCTACATTTCTGTATTGGCATTTTTTCATTTTATTCTTTAATTTTTTTTTAAATT
>NW_011491185.1:7396-10105 GCF_000754665.1 Bison bison bison | reverse complement strand
ACCACAAGGTGAGTCAGCTATATGCTTGCATGAATCCCCCCGTCTTGGACCTCCCTCCAAGCCCACCCCTATCCCATCCCTGTAGGTCATCACAGAGCACCGGGCTGGGCTCCCTGTGTCATATAGCAGCTTCCCACTAGCTATTCTACTCATGGTCATGTATATATGTCAGTGCTAGTCAATTCATCCCACCCTCTCCTTCTCCCCTCCCTCTGTCCACAAGACTGTTGTCTACATCTGTGTCTCTATTCCTGCCCTGCAAATAGGTTTATCAGTGTCATTTCTCTAGACTCCATGTATATGCGTTAATATACGATATTTGTTTTCTCTTTCTGACTTACTTCACTCTGTATGACAGATGTAGGTTCATCCACATCACTACAAATGACCTACTTTCATTCCTTTCTATGGCTGAGTAATATTCCACTGCATTTATGGACCACATCTTCTTTATCTATTCATCTGTCTAACCAAATGGAGAATTCCAATAAAGAGAAATTATAAAAAAATAAGCTGGATATAAATTCTGGAACTGAAAAATATAACTAAAATGAAAAGTTTACTAGAGAGTTCAAAATATATTTGAGCTGGCAGAAGAATTAGTGAAATTAAAAATAGACCAATTGAAATAGGAGGGACAGGTTCTCTAAAGAAAGCAAGTTGAGAGAAGAATGATAAAATGGGTGTAGGTATAGATTAGTTCAGATTAAGGAAGATGAGGGAGTTTTTGTCAGATAGAGTCTGTTCTTTTTTGATAGTAGAGATAAGGATGAATAGGTGGGGCACAGGGTAGTTTTAGGGAAGTGAAGCTATTTTATATATATAATGGTAGACATATAACATTATGTATGCATCAAAATCCATAGAACTGTACATCATAAAGAGTGAATCCTAATAAAAACTGTGGACTTCAGTTAATAATAATATATTAACATGATTCATCAGTTGTAATAAATGTATTACACAAATGCATAATGTTAGTAATAGGAGAAATTGAGTGTGAATGAGATGGAGGGAGGAGAAGGGGGAGGTATGTGGGAAGTATCTGCTTTCTGACAATTACTCTATAAACTACAAATTTTTTCTAAAAACTTTAAAAGACTTTAGCCTATTAAAAATAATAAAATATAAAGGAAAATATGGGTGTTGCTAATCTAAAATTTTTCCTGTTTAGGAATAACAGCAATAGAAATTTTCAAAAACTAAAAGAACTTATGCATTTGACTATACAAAATGAAAGTAAATTATATTGTGGTGGGAAATAAGTCTCTAATTATTATTATTATGATAATTCAAAAACAGAAGCCATAAGGAAAAGACTTTTAGATTTGAGTAAATAAAAAAATTAAGCCTATGGATGTCAAAAATTGCTACAATTAATCTTAAGAGTCAAACTACAAAAACTATTTGCAATAATCCTAACAAAGAGCTAATAGTACAATGTATAAGAGTTCTTTGAAATCCATAACAAAATCATTTACTTCTTCCAAGTAGGCAAAAGATAGTAATATGAAATTGACAGAATAAGAAACACAAATGTCTAATAAATGTGTCAAAATGTTTAACATTACTGGAAATCAAAACCATACAAAATTAAACATTGATGAGCAACATTTTCTTGTTAAATTGGTAACAAAGAAGGTGCAATACTCCATGTTGGTTTAACCAACATGAAATTATTCAATTATGAGCACTTTGATAGGCTAGTTGTGTGTATTATTGATATACCTTTGAAAGGGAATTTGATAGTAGTATTTACTTAGTGTTTTAACAAGTTTAGATCCTATAGAATATAATGCCATTAAAAGAAATTTAGAAAAATACTTGAATGATCTACATAAAAAAGTTGACAACATTCTTAAATGATGGTATTGTTGGTGGGTTTTCCCATTTTTTGTATTTTCTAAGTTTCCTCATAATATACCTCACCTTTATAATAAAAACAGACAAAGAAAAATTTTAATCCATCTCTCAGTGGGTCATTTCATGAAAAGATCATGATATTGTGAACATAAAATTGCTCTAAAAAATAAAGTCCTTTAAAAAAACAGAAGATAAAAAGATAATATTGTATATATAATGTTATCTGCTTTTTTCCAAGTAAACTCTCATTAGCAGTTTCCCCTGTCGTAGTAAACAATTTGTAAACATCCAAGAAGACAGCTAGTAACAGGTAAAGGTCATAAAAAGATAAATTCTTCTTTCTGAATTGATCATAAGGGGAGAAATAGCTATAGCTAAAGCAACATTGTTATTTTAAGACAGTAAAAGTCATAGCATTAAATACAAGGAGATAAAGATTGTTACGTGATAAGAACTAGCTTATCATCTCAACCAGTACAGAGTTCCCAAGGGAATTTTTCCCCCACTGGGTGTGTCTCTCTGGTGCAATACGTTGCATTTAATGTGGAACTGGTGTGAAATAAGCACCCTGTTTGAAGGTAGGGATAGGAACTGTAACATGTTATTCTCTGTATTTCAACTTTTACAATGGAAAATGCATATACAACTACTATCTTTTGCTTGAGACATTAGAAAAAACCCATTAAACCATGCTTGGGCTTCATAAGGATTAAATGAATACAAAAGCCCAGCACAATTCTTATTCTATGTCTTGGTCTGCTCAGGCTTCTGTAACAAAATACCATAAACTAGTTGTCTTAGACAACAGAAATTTATTTGCTCACAGATCTGGAGACTAGAAGCTTC
>NW_011491185.1:5649-6527 GCF_000754665.1 Bison bison bison | reverse complement strand
CTCTTATGCATCTTTACTTTCAAAATGATTTTTGTCCAAGACATGAAATAAGTTTTCGGGTTTATGAATTCCAATTTGAGCAAGAAAAAGTTACAGGACCAAAAAGAAGAAAACCACAATGATGATTGTTCTTCTGGCTCATCTTTCCATCACTTTACTCACACCTATCCATCATGGAACTGGAATTCCAGTTGAGCTATGTCAAATCCTAATAGATTATGCTGTTAAAGTGCTGCACTCAATATGCCAGCAAATTTGGAAAACTCAGCAGTGGCCACAGGACTTGAAAAGGTCAGTTTTCATTCCAATCCCGAAAAAGGCAATGCCAAAGAATGTTCAAACTACTGCACAACTGCACTCATCTCACAAACTGGCAAAGTAATGCTCAAAATTCTCCAAGCCAGGCTTCAATAGTATGTGAACCATGAATTTCCAAATGTTCAAGCTGGATTTAGAAATGGCAGAGGAAGCAAGGATCAAATTGCCAACATACGCTGGATCATAGGAAAAGCAAGAGAGTTCCAGAAAAGCATCTACTTTTGCTTTATTGACTATGCCAAAGCTTTTGACTGGGTGGATCACAAAAATCTGTGGAAAATTCTTAAAGAGATGGGAATATCAGACCACTTTACCTGCCTCATGAGAAATCTGTATGTAGGTCAAGAAATGACAGTTAGAACTGGACATAAAACAAGAGACTGGTTCCAAATCAGGAAAGGAGTACATCAAGGCTGTATATTGTCACTCTGCTTATTTAACTCATATGCAGAGTACAGCATGCAAAATGCCGGGCTGGATGAAGCACAAGCTGGAATCAAGATTGCCAGGAAAAATGTCAACAACCTCAAATATGCAGATGACACCATCCTTATGGCAGA
>NW_011491185.1:4889-5549 GCF_000754665.1 Bison bison bison | reverse complement strand
CAACCAGTCCATCCTAAAGATCAGTCCTGAATATTCATTGGAAGGACTGATGCTGAAACTGAAACTCCAATACTTTGGCCACCTGATGCAAAGAACTGACTCATTGGAAAAGCCCCTGGTGCTGGGAAAGATTAAAGGCAGGAGGAGAAGGGGACGATAGAGGATGAGATGGTTGGATCGCATCACCAACTCAATGGACATGAGTCTGAGAAGGCTCTGGGAGTTGGTAATGGACAGGGAAGCCTGGCGTGCTACATTCAATGGGGTCACATAGAGTCGGGCACTACTGAGCTACTGAACTGAACTGATTCATCCTCAAATAGAATGTTTTGCCCTAAACTGACTGCAGCTTTAGAGCATGCAACTAAGGAAAGAAACCAAGAAAGAGATGAAATCTGGATAGCCAAAGAACCTAGTCTATATGCCGTTTACAAAATCAAATTTGCCGCAAAATAAAATGAAACAGGATGAGCTATTTACATAGTTTCCAGGTGTAAAGACAGATGATTGTATATTTTAAGTACAGAAAATACTGAGTAATATGGATGGGAAAGTATTATTGTTAATATATTAGTTTTCAAATGTCTGATTTAGACCATGGGTTTTCAGTTTACAGTAAGACCCCAGAAAATATGCTGCTGTTCAGTCACTCAGTTGAGT
>NW_011491185.1:2559-4077 GCF_000754665.1 Bison bison bison | reverse complement strand
TGTCCACAGTGATTTTGTAGCCCAAGAAAATAAAATCTGTCACTGTTTCCACTTTTTCCCCTTCTATTTGCCATGAAGTGATGGGACCAGCTGCCATGATCTTCATTTTTTGAATGTTGAGTCTTAAGCCAGCTTTTTCACTCTTCTCTTTCACCTTCATCAAGAGTCTCTTTAGTTCCTCGTTGCTTTCTGCCACTAAAGTGGTTTCATCTGAATATCTGAAGTTACTGATATTTCTCCTGGCAATCTTGATTCCAACTTGTGATTCATCCAGCCTGGCATTTCACATGATATAATGGCAACCCACTCCAGTATTCTTGCCTGGAGAATCCCATGGACAGAGGAGCCTGGCAGGCTACAGTCCATGGGGTCACACAGACTTGGACACAACTGAAGTGACTTAGCATGCACGCACACACCCTGCATATGTTAAATAAGCAGAGTGACAATATACAGCCTTGACATATTCCTTTCCCAATTTGGAACCAGTCCATTGTTCCATGTCCAGTACTAACTGCTGCTTCTTGTCTTGCATACAGGTTTCTCAGGAGGCAGGTCAGGTGGTCTGGTATTCCCATCTCTTGAAGAATTTTCCAGTTTTTTTGTGATTGACACAAAGTCTTTAATATAGTCAATGAAGTAGAAGTAGATTTCTTTTGGAATTCCCTTGCTTTTTTTTTTTTTTGGGGGGGGTGGGGGTGATCCAGTGGATGTTGGCAATTTGAACTCTGGTTCCTCTAGCTTTTCTAAATCCAGCTTGTACATCTGGAGATTCTCGGTTCACGTATTGCTGAAACCTACCTTGAAAGATTTTGAGCATAATCTTGCTAGCATGTGAAATGAGTGCAGTTGTATGGCAATTTGAACATTCTTTGACATTGCCTTTTTTGGGGATTGGAATGAAAACTGACCTTTTCCAGTCCTGTGACCACTGCTGAGTTTTCCAGATTTTTTGGCACAGCACTTTAACAGCATCATCTGTTAGGATTTTAAATAGTTCAGCTGGAATTCCCTCACCTCCACTAGCTTTGTTTGTAGTAATGCTTCTTAAGCCCCACTTGACTTCACACTCCAGGATGCCTGGCTCTATCTGAGTGATTATCTGGGTCATTAAGACCTTTTTTGTGTAGTTCTTCTGTGATTCTTGCCACCTTTTCTTAATATTTTCTGCTTCTGTTAGGTCCACACCATTTGTCCTTTATTGAGCCCATCTTTGCATGAAATGTTCCCTTGGTATCTCTAATTTTCTTGAAGAGGTCTCTAGTCTTTCCCATTCGGTTGTTTTCCTCTATTTCTTTGCACTGATCACTTAAGAAGGTTTTCTTATCTCTCCTTGCTTTTCTCTGGAATTCTGCATTCAGTTGGGTGTATCATTCTCTTTTCCTTTTGCCTTTCATTTCTCTTCTTCTCTCACCTATTTATAAGGTCTCCTCAGACAACCAGTTTGCATTCCTATATTTCTTTTCCTTTGGGATGGCTTTGGTCACCACCTCCTGTACAGTGATACGAAGCTCCATC
>NW_011491185.1:0-762 GCF_000754665.1 Bison bison bison | reverse complement strand
CCAGAAAGAATGAAGGGATGGAGCCAAAGCAAAACCAATACCCAGTTGTGGATGTGACTGGTGATAGAAACAAGGTCCCATGCTGTAAAGAGCATAGGAACCTGGAACGTTAGGTCCATGAATCAAGGCAAATTGGAAGTGGTCAAACAGGAGATGACAAGAGTGAACGTCGACGTTCTAGGAATCAGTGAACTAAAATGGACTGGAATGGGTGAATTTAACTCAGATGACCATTATATCTACTACTGCGGGCAAGAATCCCTTAGAAGAAATGGAGTAACCATCATGGTCAACAAAAGAGTCTGAAATCAGTACTTGGATGCAATCTCAAAAACGACAGAATGATCTCTGTTCATTTCCAAGGCAAACCATTCACTATCACAGTAATCCAAGTCTATGCCCCAACCAGTAACGCTGAAGAAGCTGAAGTTGAACAGTTCTATGAAGACCTACAAGGCCTTTTAGAACTAACACTTAAAAAAGGTGTCCTTTTCATTCTAGAGGACTGGAATGCAAAAGTAGGAAGCCAAGAAACACCTGGGATAACAAGCAAATGTGGCCTTGGAATACGGAATGAAGCAGGGCAAAGGCTAATAGAGTTTTGCCAAGAGAAAGCACTGGTCATAACAAACACCCTCTTCCAATAACACAAGAGAAGACTCTACACATGGACATCACCAGATGGTCAACACTGAAATCAGATTGATCGTATTCTTTGTAGCCAAAGATGGAGAAGCTCTATACAGTGAGCAAAAACAAGAC
>NW_011491184.1:4424-5047 GCF_000754665.1 Bison bison bison | reverse complement strand
TTAAGGAAATACAAGGAAAAGCCACCACATGATGTCACAAAAAAAAAGATGGGTAAGTAGATTTTTTTTTAGGTGAAAAATAAAACATATTTATGAGGATGTAGAGGCATTGGGATCCCTGTACATTACTGTTGGGAAATGCCAAAGACTGTTCAAGATACCACACAAATACACTCATTTCACATGCTAGCAAGGTAATGGTCAAAATCCTTCAAGCTAGGTTTCAACATTATGTGAACCGAGAACTTCCAGATTTACAAGCTGGATTTACAAAAGGCAGAAGAATCAGAGATTAAGCTGCCAAAATCCATTGGATCATAGAAAGAATTCCAGAAAAACATCTACTTATGTTTCATTGACTATGCTAAAGCCTTTCCTTATGTGGATTACAAGAAACTACAGAAAAACTTAAAGAGACAGAAATACCAGACCATCTTACTTGCCTCCTGAAAAACCTATATGTAGGTCAAGAAGCAACAGTTAGAACCAGACATGGAATAACTGACTGATTCTAAATTGGGAAAGGAGTACATAAAGGCTGTATATTGTCACCCTGCTTATTTAATTTATATGCAGAATACATCATGGGAAATGCTGGACTGGATGAAGGACAAGCTGGAATC
>NW_011491184.1:679-967 GCF_000754665.1 Bison bison bison | reverse complement strand
CAACCCACTCCAGTACTCTTGCCTGGAGGATCCCAGGGATGAGGGAGCCTGGTGGGCTGCCGTCTATGGGATCGCACAGAGTCGGACACGACTGAAGCGACTTAGCAGCAGCATCAGCAGCAGCAGCAATGGAAAGGAAGGGACTCCTGTGGGCTCAAAGTATGACCTGGTGCTGGAAGGCTTCCATGCAATCTGAAAGCCTTGATCACTCATTGGACGGCGGTCATGCCAATCCTTGCCTCCTGGCAAATGAGCTTAGAGCTGGCGCTGGAGGAAGTGGTCGCGGTT
>NW_011491184.1:0-426 GCF_000754665.1 Bison bison bison | reverse complement strand
CCACTCGCAGACTCCTGTTCCCTGTGCAGCCGACGTCTCTGCTGTCCCCACCCCCACCCTGCGGTCCCAGTGCAAACAGAGTCTCCTCAGCGCAACACTCAGCCCGGCAGCCGCCATCTTCCCCACAGGCATCACTGCAGGAGGATCACTGTCTGGCACGTCTCTCCTGCCATGTCTGCCACAGAGGAGCACGACTGGATCCCAGGTGGCCCGGATAGAGCTGGTGGCGGGGCGGGCCACGACCCCAGTCTCCTTGGGGTCCAAGCATCTGCTTGGGAGGAGACGGAAGGAGTCGAGGAGGCCACGGCTCTTCTGGCTTCCTTAGAGGTCTCCAGAGCCCTTCCCGGGGAGCAGGGTTGGCCACAGGCTGCAGTGGAAGAGGAATGTGGTAGAGAGCCGTTAGAGGAGTCGGAGATGGAGGAAGAT
>NW_011491183.1:6751-7175 GCF_000754665.1 Bison bison bison | reverse complement strand
AAGGAGTAAAAATAGGAGCTGAAAAGGGATTCATCAGGGCTCCCCAATTCACTTCAAGGCTCCGAGAAATGAAGAGAGACTTCTTTTCAGGACTGTGCTAATCACCTGCTCTACAGTAAACAGTGACACCCCCTCCCAAATGCATATATTTAAATGTTTACCCACTCCATCCCCCAGGTGACGGTATTTGGGAGTTATGGCCTTTAGTAGGAGACACAGTGAAGATAATCAACCTTGCCCTATATAGAACTTATGCATTATAGATTTCACCCCTTATACCGGCCTTGTTTTGTTTTACCTAACTCATACTCAGTATTTTCAATGGGGATAGTCCATTGGGTCCCAAGCTGTCAAGCCCATTTCTAAGTGTCAAAGACTCAATTTAACTTTATGAGCCATATGTCCGAGTGCCTATGCCCACTAG
>NW_011491183.1:3663-6651 GCF_000754665.1 Bison bison bison | reverse complement strand
GTGCACTGGGACGACCCAGAGGGATGGTATGGGGAGGGAGGAGGGAGGAGGGTTCAGGATGGGGAGCACATGTATACCTGTGATGGATTCATTTTGATATTTGGCAAAACAAATACAATTCTGTAAAGTTTAAAAATAAAATAAAATTTTAAAAAAAAAGAAGCAAAAAAAAAATATTATTGCACTATTGTGGTGAATGTCACAGGCATTTAGTACGTTCACAATGCTTTTCAGCCATTCTCTCTGTTGTCCCTAAATAAATCATCACTCCTAAAGGAAACCCCATGCCAGTAATCAGTCCTTTTCCATTTCCCCCTCACTGCAACCAGGCTCTGATAAGTACTAATCTTTTGTTTCCCTCTATGAACTTACATTTTCTAGACAGCTGAGAGAAATAAAATCCTACAATATGTTACCTTTTGTGTCTGGCCTCTCTCGTTCCTTTTTGTGGCTGAATGCTATGCCCGTGTACAGAGGGTCACTTTTGTTTATGAATGTGAGACAAGTTGAGGACAAGTTGGTGGATCCTTGGGATGTTTCCCATTTGGGTTCCCATTTCGGTTACGGCTGCTATGAACGTGGGGATAGAACTGTTTGTTACCTTTTGTTTGAACAAATACTTCTAATTCTTTGGCTTATATAGCTAATAGTGGAATTGATGAGACAACCATAAGGCTTTTACCTTTTCAGGAGCTTTCAGGCTCTTTTTTACAGCTACTTGCTGTTGTTCATTTGTGCCACTCAGTTGTGTCGGACTTTTTGCAATCCCATGGACTGCAGCACCCCAGGCTTCCATTTCCTTCACCATCTCTCAGAGTTTGCTCAAACTCATGTCCATAGAGTTGGTGATGCCATCCAACCATGTCATCCTCTGTTTTCCCCTTCTCCTCCTGCCTTCTATCTTTCCCACCATCAAAGTCTATTCCAATGAGTTGGCTCTTTGCATCAGGTGGCCAAAGTATTGGAGTTTCAGTTTCAGCATCAGTCCTTCCAGTGAACATTCAGGGTTGATTTCCTTTAGCATTGACTGGTTTGATTTCCTTGCAGTCCAGGGGACTCTCAAGAGTGTTCTCCAACACCGCAGTTTGAATGCATCAATTCTTTGGCGCTTAGCCTCCTTTATGGTCCAACTCTCACATCCATACATCACTACTGGAAAAACTTTGACTATATGGACTTTTGTGATCAAAGTAATGTCTCAGCTGTTTAATTCACTGTCTACGTTTGTCATAGCTCTCCTTTCAAGGAGCAAACATCTTTTAATTTCATGGCTGTACTCACCATCTGCAGTGATTTTGGAGCCCAATAAAATAAATCTGTCAACGTTTCCATTGTTTCCCCATCTATTTGCCATTAAGTGGTGGGACCAAATGCCATGATCTTAGTTTTTTGAGTGTTGAGTTCTAAGCCAACTTTTTCACTCTCCTCTTTCACTTTCATCAAGAGGCTCTTCAGTTCCACTTTGCATTCTGCCGTAAGTGTGGTGTCATCTGCATATCTCAGGTTATTGATATTTCTCCCAGCAATTTTGATTCCAGCTTGATCTCCATCCAGCCCGGAATTTCACGTGATATATTCTGCACATAAGTTAAATAAGCAAGGCAACAATTTACAGCCTTGACATACTCCTTTCCCAATTTGGAACCAGTCCACTGTTCCATGTCCGGTTCTAACTGTTGCTTCTTGACCTCCATACACATTTCTCAGGAGGCAGGTAAAGTGGTCTGATATTCCCATCTCTTTAAGAGTTTTCCACAGTTTGTTGTGATCCACACAGTCAAAGACTAGTGTAGTTATTGAAGTAGAATGACGCTACTTGTGATCTTCTTGATGCAAACATATTCGAAGATCAGAGAGCTTCTTTCCAATGAAATGAACTAATATGATACCTTGCTTATGTAGAACTTCACTTTAAATTTATTAAAAATAAACAAAAATGGTTATTTTGGTCTGAGGATTATGTGTGGATCTTCATTACAAAGTATACTCTCTGTCCCAGCCCACTGATCAGTAAGTGGCCACCCTCCTGCACAGAATTAATAGTAATCATTTAATTCTCACTTGAGCTCTCTAAGATAGGTATTATTCCTCACATTTTCCATCCAAGAGGGGAGATGATGTAGTAGAAGTCAGAGCTTAGACTCTGAAGCGAGACTGGCTGTGTTTGAATTTCACCTGTGCCACTCTCTAGCTGTGGAAGCTTAAGCAACTTACACAGATTTGCTTTGCCTAAGTTTCCTCATCTCTAGAGTAAGATAGTAATAAGACTTCCATGTAGTATACAATGAGTTAATTCATGGAAAGCACTGAAATTATTCTTGCCAGATATACAATCAATGCTCCAAAAATGGAAGACACTCTGGAGTTAAGTGGACTTTTTCTTCTGGCCAGTTGATAGGACATATGAGAAGGAAAAATATGGATCACTGAAGCCAATTAGAAGACAAAACATAGGTCATGGGAGCCACCTGACCTTATCCATAGCTCCTGAGATGAGTTTTGAAACTCTGAGTGAGGGGAGGGTCCGGTGTACAGAAGGGTTGGTAAATGCAGTCCAGGGGGAGTTAGAGCCTAGGATATGTTCCAAATGTGTCTGCCTCAGTCAGAAGCTCCTGGAATCCAGGAGATCAGAAAAGGCTCTTTCTGACACAGGCTCCAGGAAGGCTTTAGAGCCCCAAGGAATACAGTGAGTTCCCATGTGCGAATCTTCAACTTGTGAGCTTTCAAAGATGCAAAAATTGCGGCTTTCCCTCCATCTCCTATGGCTGGCAATCTTCCAGCCATACTATCTCCCACTTCCTTTCCCTCTTCCAGTCAGTAACGCTTCTTGCCTGTTCATTCGATGCCAGCCCCTGTTATACTGTACTAGTATACTTTTCAAGGTAGTGTATTCTAAGACTAAAAATGTTTTCATTATTTTCTGTGTTTGTTTGTTTATGTATTAGTCATGTGTAATGGAGAAGGAAATGGCAACCCACTCCAGTGTTC
>NW_011491183.1:1190-2345 GCF_000754665.1 Bison bison bison | reverse complement strand
AATAGAAGCTTCTTCCAAGTAGATAAGAAACACCCATGAGACTTGGAAGGAGAAGTGAGGTGTAGTCCGCGCTTCTCCTGTGGTTTCTGTTTTCTGTTAGTGAGCGTGGGCTCATAAAATTTCATTCTTTTGCATCAGTGACAATAGAGGTCCCAGGGTACAGTTCCTAGCTTTGTGGGTATCAAAAGGCAAGGCATGAGACATCTACTTTGACTGTATAGATGGAGAAGGAGTCAGTGTGGTCTCGCAGCCAAAATCTGTGATGGTCTCAGCAGAAACAGAGTAGTCCAGTGGCTTCCTCGCTTCCCACCCTCCTGATTATGCCAGTTATGTGGTATTATTCAGGAAAATAGTTCTTTAAATTGTAAATACCTGAGTTAAATAAAAGTGACCACCTCCCAAAAGTCTCTCATTCTTTTTCTTCATACCCCCCAGTTGTTTTGTATACTCTTATCATCTATTTATGCATGCCAGTTTTTAATTTTGTAAATTCTCCAGGCAAGAATCCTGGAGTGAGGTTGCTATTCCCTTCTCCAGTGGTTCTCCCTGACCCAGGGATCAAACCCAGATCTCCTGCATTGCAGGCAGATTCTTTACCATCTGAGCCACCAAGGAAGCCCCAAGAATGCTGGAGTGGTTAGCCATTCCCTTCTCCAGAGGACAGACTGACACAGAGATTGAACCCAGGTCTCCTGCACTGCAAGCAGATTCTTTACCATCTAAGCCACCAGGGCGGCCCTTAACAATGGCCTCATATAGTATATATTGTTGGGACTTCCCTGGTTGTTGATGGTTAAGAACCTGCCTGGCAATGCAGGAAAAGCAGGTTTGGTCACTGGTCAGGGAACTAAGGTGCTTTCCCAACAGCTAGTGAGTGGGTAAAAAGAATCCTCCTTCAATGCAGGAGACACAGGAGATGCAGCTTCGAGTCCTGGGTCAGGAAGATCTCCTGGAGGAGGGCATGGCAACCCACTCCAGTATTATTGCCTGGAGAATCCCAATATTTGGCGATTTAGGAGCCTGGAGGACTACAGTCCAATGGGTCTCAAAGAGTCAGACACAACTTAATGACTAATCATACATGCACACAGGGAATTAAGATCCCACATGCTGCTGAGCAGCTAAGCCCACGTCTCACAACTAGAGAGCTGCAAC
>NW_011491183.1:412-1090 GCF_000754665.1 Bison bison bison | reverse complement strand
AGGTGGGAGGAGGTGAGGAAACAAAGTGAAAAGCCCATAAATGTTGTAAATATCTCTTAGAATGGCAGGCCTCGGGAAGGAGATGTTTAACTTCTTCCTTTTAGTCATCCAAATGTGGATAGGGTCTTGAACAAAAGCAGTTTAGTTTAACAGTTAGGCAGAGGGGCAGGATTCTCTGAGGCAGCCATTTTGTATGACTATAACAAAAGCAATGAAAAACAAGTCAAAGTAACAGTTCCAACATGGGGTCAGAACTGGCTTTTCCCTGCAACAGAACGTGGGCACACACTATGATCCAGGACTTTCGTGTCTATGAATGTACTGGAGATCAGGGCTTCTCAACTGTTGACATTTTGGAAGAGACAATGCTGCGTTGTGGACTGTCCAGTCCATTGTAGGGTGCTTAGCAGTGTCTCTGGCCTCTACCCACTAGATGCCAGGAGCACATCCTCGGTTATGACAACCAAAGATGTTTCCAGACATTATCAAATGTTCCTTGGTTGGGGGCAATTGTGTATAAAATTGCCCTCAACTGAGAATCTAGAGAAACTCTCGTGGATGGGCATCAGGGGATATGAACGAGAAAGTTCACTGCACAATGATTTGCAAAAAGATAAAAATGAAAACAACCCATATGTCCACAAACAGGAAATAGACACATTGTGGGATTTTCATATG
>NW_011491183.1:0-312 GCF_000754665.1 Bison bison bison | reverse complement strand
AAAGCAAAAATTTACTCACAATGGACTGCTCTTACCTATGAACAGGCTCAAATACAAACTGACACTGTCACATTTATGCTCACGTGCAAAAGTGCTCAAACAAAAAAATCCAAATAACAAATATGCTAAAAAAATGCTCAAAACATTTACTTACCAAAAATGCTCACTCATTGGTTCCCACCAATGTGATGAAAATCTCACTCACATGCCAGCACACATTCAGAGTGTTGATTTTTTTTAAATTTTATTTTATTTTTAAACTTTACAAATTGTATTAGTTTTGCCAAATATCAAAATGAATCCGCCACAGGT
>NW_011491182.1:18797-19252 GCF_000754665.1 Bison bison bison | reverse complement strand
TACCTCATAGTGGTTTTGATTTGCATTTCTCTGATAATGAGTGACGTTGAGCATCTTTTCATGTGTTTGTTAGCCATCTGTATGTCTTCTTTGGAGAAATGTCTATTTAGTTCTTTGGCCCATTGTTTGATTGGGTCATTTATTTTTCTGGAGTTGAGCTGTAGGAGTTGCTTGTATATTTTGGAGATTCGTTGTTTGTCCGTTGCTTCATTTGCTATTATTTTCTCCCATTCTGAAGGCTGCCTTTTCACCTTGCTAATAGTTTCCTTTGTTGTGCAGAAGCTTTTAAGTTTAATTAGGTCCCATTTGTTTATTTTGCTTTTATTTCCAATATTCTGGGAGGTGGGTCATAGAGGATCCTGCTGTGATGTATGTCGGAGAGTGTTTTGCCTATGTTCTCCTCTAGGAGTTTTATAGTTTCTGGTCTTACGTTGAGATCTTTAATCCATTTTTGA
>NW_011491182.1:12813-15612 GCF_000754665.1 Bison bison bison | reverse complement strand
AAGAGTGAGGAGGGAGTTAGAGGTGACCCGAATGAGATGAGGTGGAATCAATAGAGGAGAGAGTGGGCTATTCAGTAATCTCTTCCTTATGTGCACTCCACAACTGGACCGCTCAGAGTTGTTCACAGAGTTATACAGAGAAGAGAAGAAGGAGGAAGGTGGCAGAGGTGGCCAGGAGGATAAATGGGTGGAATGAAAAGGAGGAAGACAGATCCAGCCGGTAATCAGTTCCCTAAGTGTTCTCCACCGTCTGGAAAACACAGAAATTCACAGAGTTGGTTAGAGTAGAGAGGGGTTAGGGAGGAGACACAGGCGACCTGGTGGAGAAAAAGGAGAGTCCAAAGGGAGAGAGAGCAGTTAAGCCAGTAATCTCGCTCCCTAGTGAAAAATGGGTCCTGATGATTGGGTTCTTAAAGGTACAAAATTGGTAACAAATACATAAAAGAAAAAATTAAAAATCTAGAGTAGAGTTTGGAATTTCAAAAATATGATGTTAAAGAAAAGAAGAAGGAAAAGAAAGAGAAAAATGAACAAACAAAAACAAACAATTTCGCAAAAATTATAAAGAAAATATAGGTACAAAATTGATAACTAATACCAAAAAGCAAAAGTTAAAAATCTAGAGTAGAGAGTGGCCGAGAAGGCGGCACTGCGGATGGCGGCCTGAGAGTAGCGCCCGCGATGCGGCCCGTGGGACTGCGCCGCGACCGCTGGGGCTGGCCTCGAGGAGCGCCCGATGCCGCCGCCGCCGCTCGCGGAGCGAGCAGGAGATGTGGGACATGTGGATTTGGGATGTGAATTCATTTGAAAAGCCACTTTGGGGTTATGAAAGTTATTTCTGATGAAACTGGATTGGAATAATTTTTGTGATCTTTGTATATTTATATATATATATATTTTAAAATTTTGCATTTGACTTAAAGTGCCATGAGAAAATTTGCATACTGCAAGGTGGTCCTAGCCACCTCCTTGATTTGGGTACTCTTGGATATGTTCCTGCTGCTTTACTTCAGTGAATGCAACAAATGTGATGAAAAAAAAGAGAGAGGACTTCCTGCTGGGGATGTTCTAGAGCCAGTACAAAAGCCTCATGAAGGTCCTGGAGAAATGGGGAAACCAGTCGTCATTCCTAAACAGGATCAAGAAAAGATGAAAGAGATGTTTAAAATCAATCAGTTCAATTTAATGGCAAGTGAGATGATTGCACTCAACAGATCTCTACCAGATGTTAGGTTAGAAGGGTGTAAAACAAAGGTGTATCCAGATAACCTTCCTACAACCAGTGTGGTGATTGTTTTCCACAATGAGGCTTGGAGCACACTTCTGCGAACTGTCCATAGCGTCATTAATCGCTCACCAAGGCACATGCTAGAAGAAATTGTTCTAGTAGATGATGCCAGTGAAAGAGACTTTTTAAAAAGACCTCTAGAGAGTTACGTGAAAAAATTAAAAGTACCCGTTCACGTCATTCGAATGGAGCAGCGTTCTGGATTGATCAGAGCTAGGTTAAAAGGTGCTGCTGTGTCTAAAGGCCAAGTGACCACCTTTTTAGACGCGCACTGTGAGTGCACAGTGGGGTGGCTGGAGCCTCTCTTAGCCAGTATCAAACACGACAGGAAGACAGTGGTCTGTCCCATCATAGATGTGATCAGTGATGACACTTTCGAGTACATGGCAGGTTCTGACATGACCTATGGTGGGTTCAACTGGAAGCTCAACTTTCGCTGGTATCCTGTTCCCCAAAGAGAAATGGACAGAAGGAAAGGTGATCGGACTCTTCCTGTGAGAACACCTACTATGGCAGGAGGCCTTTTTTCAATAGACAGAGATTACTTTCAGGAAATTGGAACATATGATGCTGGAATGGATATTTGGGGAGGAGAAAACCTAGAAATTTCCTTTAGGATTTGGCAGTGTGGAGGAACTTTGGAGATTGTTACTTGCTCACATGTTGGACATGTGTTTAGGAAAGCTACACCCTACACGTTTCCAGGAGGCATGGGGCAGATTATCAATAAAAATAACAGACGACTTGCAGAAGTATGGATGGATGAATTCAAGAATTTCTTCTATATAATTTCTCCAGGTGTTACAAAGGTAGATTATGGAGATATATCATCAAGACTTGGTCTAAGGCACAAACTCCAATGCAGACCATTCTCTTGGTACCTAGAGAATATTTATCCTGATTCTCAGATTCCACGTCACTATTTCTCTTTGGGAGAGATATGAAATGTGGAAACAAATCAGTGTCTAGATAACATGGCTAGAAAAGAGAATGAAAAAGTTGGAATTTTTAACTGTCATGGTATGGGAGGTAATCAGGTTTTCTGTTACACTGCCAACAAAGAAATTAGAACAGATGACCTTTGCTTGGATGTCTCCAAACTTAATGGCCCAGTCACAATGCTCAAATGCCACCACCTAAAAGGCAACCAGCTTTGGGAGTATGACCCTGTGAAATTGACCCTGCAGCATGTGAACAGTAACCAGTGCCTGGACAAAGCCACAGACGAGGACAGCCAGGTGCCCAGCATCAGAGACTGCAGCGGAAGCCGATCCCAGCAGTGGCTTCTTCGGAACGTCACCCTTCCAGAAATATTCTGAGACCAAATTTACAAAAAAAGGAAAACGTAAGGACTGACTGGGCTACCTCAGCATACATTTCTGCCACATTCTTAAGTAGCAAAAAAAGGAAAAGTGCTTTCCTTCTGCAGGATGTAAGGTTTATCAGCCATTAAAACTTTATAGACTGCCCTCGCTTCCACTAGCTGTGAACCAGCCTTCCTGTCCCAGGAC
>NW_011491182.1:9023-10364 GCF_000754665.1 Bison bison bison | reverse complement strand
CGTAGGGCTCGCAATGTGCGGGTTTTAATTGTTTATTTATTTTTCCTCCCTGTTATGTTGCCCTCTGTGCTTCCAAGGCTTGGCATAGATTCAGCAGTGAGAAGGTTTCCTGGTGTTTGGAAACTTCTTTCTTTTTAAGACTCCCTTCCCGAGACGGAACTCCATCCCTCCCTCTTTTGTCCCTTTTTTTGTCTTTTATATTTTTTCCTACCTCCTTTCAAAGACTTGGGTTGCTTTTCTGGGTGCCTGATGTCCTCTGCCGGCATTTAGAAGTTGTTTACTCGGCGTTTAAATGTTCTTTTGATGAATTTGTGAGGGAGAAAGTGTTCTCCCCGTCCTACTCCACCACCATCTTAGCTCCTCCTCCCCTTTTAAAATTTTTTTTAAAACTTCTGTCACCATCTCATAGAAGCAAAAAAAAAAAAAACAGCTTGGGAAATAAGTTGAAGACTCTATTTTTGAAAGCTGTGATTTTTTTCCACATCTTTAGCACACCTGAAGCCAGTAGGGAGTGGTAGGGTCTGGGCACATATCTGTCTTTATTCAGTGAACTGTCTTGTCATTTTCCTCAAAGCCTCGGTCTCAGCACCCAAATTAAAAGGCCACTACTCTGAGATGTTTTGGTTTTCATGTGCATATTGCTTTGTTAGAAACTCCTGGGAATATAAACACGGGGAAGACAGATTCCCCAGCCATGTTTGGAGAGACCTGGACAATCCCAATGGCTGGAGTCAGTTGACTGGAAGTGTTAGGAAACAAACCTAGGGAGCAAGTTGGGGAGCAGGAGGCTGTGTGGGGGGTGGATGGAGTCAGAGGGCCAAGGGATTCATTTCCCCCCAGGAATCCTCCTTCCTACTGCTGTTCCCTCTGTGCCAGCCTCCTCCTGCTCTGCTGCTCTGCTCCAGAGAGATGACAGGCTGTCCCTGTACACACAGGAATGCACCTGCCAGCAACTGCCCTCGACCAGGAGAGGAGAGTTCCATTCTCCCATTTACAAGGGGACCTGGGACAAGTCATGTAATCTCACTGAGCCTCAATCTCCTCTCTGGAAACTGGGTTGTGAGAATCAAATGAGAGGATGCATTGGAAGCTCTTTGCAAAGTGTAAAGCGCTATAAAATGCCACACCTCAACAGAATGTCTCTTTGAGCAAGTGTTTTGGTGAAATTACAGCCCATGCATTGAGCTGATAGACTCTTCCAATCAGAAGAAAAGCTTGTGGCCCGTCTTCTCATACCAGTGCTGACTCATGCGGAAGCTTCATTAAGAGTTTATTCTTCCTTCAAAAAGGGGCTTGTAGGCATTCTTCTGCCACTATAAGAGTCATAGACTTAAAAACAAA
>NW_011491182.1:4425-5207 GCF_000754665.1 Bison bison bison | reverse complement strand
TAGCAGCTAATACTTATTGGGTAGGTGCACCATGCAGGCAGGACACTGGACTATGTACTTCATGCTCTGGTTTTTTCCTAAGGTTTATTAGATGTAATTGACATATAACGTTGTGTAAGCTTAAACCGTCCAAGAGATTGACCTGATACAATTATATGCTGCAAAATGATTACCACCATAGCAGTTATTAATAGATTCCTAGGTATCGCTAGTGATCAACAACTGCCTGCCAATGCAGAAGACTCAACAGATTTGGGTTTGATCCCTGGGCTGAGTAGGTCCCCTGGAGGAGGGCATGGCTATCCACTCTAGTATTCTTGCCTGGAGAATCCCATGGACAGAGAAGCCTGGCAGGCTATGGCCCATGGGGTCTCAAAGAGTCAGACATGACTGAAGTGACTTAGTGACTAGGCAGCAGTTCTTAGTCGTTAACCCCTCCATCATGGCATGCAGTCACCGCTTCTTTTTTGTGCTGAAAACATTTAGGATTTACTCTCTTAGCAACTTTCAAATATATAATACAGTATTAAAGCTAGAGGAGGTGATAGAATTCCAGTTGAGCTATTCCAAATCCTGAAAGATGATGCTGTGAAAGTGCTGCACTCAATATGCCAGAAAATTTGGAAAACTCAGCAGTGGCCACAGGACTGGAAAAGGTCAGTTTTCATTCCAATCCCAAAGGAAGGCAATGCCAAAGAATGCTCAAACTACCAAACAAGTTGCACTCATCTCACACGCTAGTAAAGTAATGCTCAAAATTCTCCAAGCCAGGCTTCAGCAAT
>NW_011491182.1:0-424 GCF_000754665.1 Bison bison bison | reverse complement strand
AGATTATTGTAATGGGTAGCAATTCCCTTCTCCAGGGTATCTTCCCAACCCAGGGATCAAACCTGGGTCTCCTGCACTGTAGGTGGATTCTTTACTATCTGACCTACCAGGGAAGCCCAAGGACAAGGTTCTCATTATATTACCTGAGACAAGATTAAAGCAGTGCCCTGTACACAGCCTTCTCTTGTGTTGTTTGAAGAGGGTGCTTGCTGTGACCAGTGCGTTTTCTTGGCAAAACTCTATTAGCCTTTGCCCTGCTTCATTCCATACTCCAAGGCCAAATATGCCTGTTACTCCAGGTATTCCTTGACTTTCTACTTTTGCATTCCAGCCCCCTATAATGAAAAAGTGAAGTCGCTTAGTCAAGTTCAACTCTTTGCGACCCCATGGACTGTAGCCTACAGGCTCCTCCATCCATGGGATT
>NW_011491181.1:16231-16657 GCF_000754665.1 Bison bison bison | reverse complement strand
TGTAATATTACTTATTTATTATGACTACTGTAACATTACTTATTCATTATGACTCAATTAAAAAACTTGGTACTGATTAGTTACAGGATAATTTCTGTTAAAATTCAAGCTGTCTGCTAAATATGATAAATTTAAGGTGAGAACTTGAGTCATACCTGCTAACAACTCAAGAGCAGATCCTAGCAGTTCTAGGATCCCTGAGGAGCAGCAGGAAGGGAGAAACGGTGGGAAAACAGGAAACCAAGACATCAGAGGTCTGTATCAACCATTGTCGAAAATCAAAAAAGGCAGTGATATAAAAAGCAAGAATAGAAGTCACCACATAGAAGACGACAAAGGTGACCACCAGCCTCAGGGTGGTGTGGGCGGCTCTGGTCTCCGGCGGGCGTCTGTGGTGCCCAGTGGGGGTGTGGATATACTGCACCC
>NW_011491181.1:15773-16131 GCF_000754665.1 Bison bison bison | reverse complement strand
ACCTCCCTTCTCTCCCAGGGGTGAGAATGAAGGACTGATAGGTGCTCAGGACACAGGTGGAGCACAGGGAGGTGCTGTGAGCCACTTTCTGTAAATAGTACACACATTTACACCCAAGAGGAGACAGGGGCTTCCTTGAAGTGAAAGGTGCCATTATGTGGGGGATCCCCGAGGAGAGAAGAACCAAAAGGTTGGCCACAGCTATGTGGGTGAGAATCGTGTCTGTGGGTCTCCTCTTGTGTCCAAACAAGATAGGAGAGATGTGGTAGAAAAAAAGAAGGACATTGGTCAGAGACCCAACTCCCATCTGTAAAAGATACATGGTTTTCAGAGATGTCTGGCTTGCAGTCACACAGAC
>NW_011491181.1:4084-15673 GCF_000754665.1 Bison bison bison | reverse complement strand
TATATGCGTTAGTATACTGTATTGGTGTTTTTCTTTCTGGTTTACTTCACTCTGTATAATAGGTTCCAGTTTCATCCACTTCATTAGAACTGATTCAAATGTATTCTTTTTAATGGCTGAGTAATACTCCATTGTGTATATGTACCACAGCTTTCTTATCCATTCATCTGCTGATGGACATCTAGGTTGCTTCCATGTCCTGGCTATTATAAACAGTGCTGCAATGAACATTGGGGTACATGTGTCTCTTTCAATTCTGGTTTCCTCAGTGTGTATGCCCAGTAGTGGGATTGCTGGATCATAAGGCAGTTCTATTTCCAGTTTTTTAGGAATCTCCACACTGTTCTCCAGAGTGGCTATACTAGTTCGCATTCCCACCAACAGTGTAAGAGGGTTCCCTTTTCTCCACACCCTCTCCAGAATTTATTGCTTGTAGACTTTTGGATCGCAGCCATTCTGACTGGCGTGAAATGGTACCTCATAGTCATTTTGATTTGCATTTCTCTGATAATGAGTGATGTTGAGCATCTTTTCATGTATTTGTTAGCCATCTGTATGTCTTCTTTGGAGAAATGTGTATTTAGTTCTTTGGCCCATTTTTTGATTGGGTCATTTATTTTTCTGGAGTTGAGCTGTAGGAGTTGCTTGTATGTTTTTGAGATTAGTTGTTTGTCAGTTGCTTCATTTGCTATTATTTTCTCCCATTCCGAAGGCTGCCTTTTCACCTTGCTAATAGTTTCCTTTGATGTGCAGAAGCTTTTAAGTTTAATTAGGTCCCATTTGTTTATTTTTGCTTTTATTTCCAATATTCTGGGAGGTGGGTCATAGAGGATTCTGCTGTGATGTATGTCGGAGAGTGTTTTGCCTATGCTCTCCTCTAGGAGTTTTATAGTTTCTGGTCTTACGTTGAGATCTTTAATACATTTTGAGTTTATTTTTGTGTATGGTGTCAGATCAAATGCATTATTTTTAATAGCTGAGTAATATTCCATTCTGTGTATGTCCCACAGCTTTCTTATCCATGCATCTGCCAATAGACATCTAGGTTGCTTCCATGTCCTCCCTATTGTAAACAGTGCTGCAATGAACATTGGGGTACACGTGTCTCTTTCCCTTCTGGTTTCCTCAGTGTGCATGCCCAGCAGTGGCATTGCTGGGTTGTATGGCAGTTCTATTTCCAGTTCTTTAAGGAATCTCCACACTGTTCTCCATAGTGGCTGTACTAGTTTGCATTCCCACCAACAGTGTAAGAGGGTTCCCTTTTCTCCACACCCTCTCCAGCATTTATTGTTTGTAGACTTTTTGATAGCAGCCATTGACCAGCATGAGATGGTACCTCATTGTGGTTTTGATTTGCATTTCTCTGATAATAAGCGATGTTGAGCATTTTAACTTTAAGGCTGGCATCAGAGGAAGAGGCCCTTTGATCACTTAGTTCTGGTAGCCAATGCGGATGGGCATTGCTGAGCCCCACAGGACCAAGAAAATAAAAGAGCAGTGGTGAAATGGACCTACTGGCCCTCGCCATGGCCTCATCCCAGGCTCAGTGCAGCAGGAATGGGCTGGGACACCCAGCACCTCATCTGAGCTGGATGGAACACATAGCCACTGCTGCCTGGAGCTCTGGCGTCTAACCCTTCATCCAGCAGCTGACTGGGATGCTCTTGGGGACTGAAGGAGCACGTGGACACTGTTTCCACAGTCTCCCTCTGGCTTGATCCAAACATAAAATCAAGCCTCCAGCATCTGCCTGGAAAGGGCCTATCCACACATCTTAGGCCTCAACCTTTGTGACTGACCCCCAAAGGGTGGACCCTCCAATCACCTCGCCTGAACAATCAAGGGTACTCAGCCCACTGGAGTCCCACAGGACTATGTAATACAAAAAAATCAGTTTTCACTGGTCACACATAGACCTAAAGAGCAGGGATGGAAAAGACAGTCTAGGGAAATGGAAAAGAACATAGGAGTAACTATAGTCATCTCAGACAAAATAGACTATAAGCCAAAACATGTAACAAGAGACAAAGGAAGCCATTCCATAACCACAAACATATCAATTCATCAAGGAAATAGAACACTGTAAATGCCTGTAAGCCCAAACTGGGAGCACTTCAATATATTAAGCACCTGTTAACAGAAATCAAGGGGAAAATAGACAATCATACAATAGTAATATGGACATCAAATCCATACTCTCAGCAATAGAACAATCATATAGAAAGTCTATAAAGAATCATTGGATTTAAACTACATATGAGATCAGATGTACTTAACCATCCAACAGCAGCAGAAAATAGTCTTCTCAAGTGTACATGGGCCATTCTCCGTGCGAGTCGTAACATATTTGAGAAGACTGAGCTCATTCCAGGCATCTTTTCCAACCACACTGATATGAAACTTCAAAACAATTGTTAGATGGAAATAGGATAAATCACTAACATGTGGAGATTACACTTCATGGATGAAATGAAAAATCAAAAAGGAAAAAGTTTTCAGAGAAATCAAAGTGCAAATACAAGATAACAAAACTTACGGAAAGCAGTTTAAGAGCTGAACTGAGAGTGATGAATGTCTATATGAACAAGGAAGAAAGGTCTCAAATAAACAGAATAGCCTTATGCCTCAAGGAACTATGAAAAAAAAATAAAAAACCAATGAATTCAGCTCAAAGGAAAGAAAACGTGAGGTTCACAGCAGAAATATTGGCATAATTGAGAGGCGTTGTGAATTTGGTTCCAGACCACAGCAATAAAGTCAATGTCACAAAAAAGTGGATTGTACACATTTTTGGCTTCCCAGTGCACATAAAGCTTATATTTGAGATTGCAGTCATCATCTTGGTGCATGGACAAGCCTCCTGTATAAGTTCTCACTCAACCTCAGAGCACCTAAACGATAAAGCAAACATTACCAGCCCAAAAGTGAGAAACACTTTCACCGTGGGCACTGCAATACCTCCACTTTCATCAGAGAGAAAACGAAAACATGAAAACGTTGGACCGGGCTACACATTACAACAGTTGAAACTTATAGACATAACCTGATCCATCTACCCATCAGCAGCAAAATACACATTCTTCTCAAGAGCACAGAACATTCACCAGATCAGAGCACGTGTTCAGACCCAAACAGGTCTTTTTTTAAAGCCTTTATTGAATCTCTTATAATATTGCCTTTTTTTTTTTTTTTTTTTTTGGCTGAGAGGCATGTGGGATCGTAACTCCTCTACCAGGGGTCAAACCCGCATCCCCTGAATTGGAAGGTGAAGTCTTAACTAGTGGACCATCAGGGAAGTCCCCCAAACAAGTCTTTAACAGATTTAAGACTGAAATCACATAAAGCATCTTTTCCAAGCACAGTGATATGAAACAAGTCGCCAATAACAGCAGGAGAGCTGGAACATTCACAGATAGGTGGAGATGAACAACCGCTCCAGAACAAACTGTGGTCAAAGAAAAATCCAAAGACATTTTTGGACAACTGTGAACAGAAACACACAAACTGAAATTTCTGGGATTCAGCACAAGCTTCTCTAAGAGAGATGTGTTCACAACAAATGCCTAGATTAAGGAAAAGAAGATTCTAATAATCAAGCTAACTTTTTACCACAAGGAACCAAACAAGACAAAACCCAAACTAAGGCAAAAGTTAGCAACTACAAGGAAATAAGAAAGAACATATTGGAAATAAAAGAAATAAGGGTCAGAAAAGCAATACACCCATGGCTGATTCATGTCAATGTATGGCAAAAACCACCACAATATTGTAAAGCAATTAGCCTTCAATTAAAATAAATACATTAATTTTAAAAGATTAAAGAGAAAAACAATAGAAAAGACCAAGGAAACCACAAGCTGGCGTTTGGAAAGATGAACATTCGCCTTGTCACTGAGCACCAGCAGCAATGTGAAGAGGAAACAGTGACTTCAGGCACCTGAGGTGTTTCTAAGTCCACGGCTGCCCTCACTCCTTATCCCACCAGAGTGGCTGCATTCCTTCCCCTCAAAGCAGGAAAAGTGTCCTGGCCTCACCTCCCAGCTCCCAGCTGTCTTCCTGGGGCCCCTCTTCCTGCCACCCCAGTGAATTAACTCCAGGCTCAGCCTCCTGGCTCCACTAGCTCAGAGTCACCTCAGGAGCCTCTGCACCCACAGGTGCGTGGGGACTCGACTGGGAAGGTCACTCTCTCCATGTAACAGGACCAGCTGGAAGCAACCTTGCTTAGAAAAAAAAGCAGAGAACCCTGGAGCCCTATTTTCCAGCCCCTTTTCTGATGACAGAGCTCTGCTTTCACAAAACATATTTTAAAGGCAGTTGTGTCTCTCTTTTGCTCCTGAGCACTTCTTGCTACACTGGTTTCCTTGTACTGTCTTGGTTTTCTTTCCTTTTTTTACTTCTGTGAATAAAAATGCTTACAATACAGTGGAAGCACCAGGAGTTAATTCTGTTGTGTTGACAGAGGAGTGTGTAACTCATCACAGGTGAGCCCTGAAGTCAGAGCTGGTGTGTAGCCCTGTGCTGAGGGAGAGTCGAGAATGAGCTGCTTAGAGGCATCATCATGAGCTGTGGGCAACGGGACTAAAGAAGCCTGATTAAGGTCCCGGGTGGAGATGATCTGAGAAAGGGGGCAGGGGGACTCCTTCCCCTGCAAGCATAGATCTGTGAGGTCTGCTACAATGACCAGAGTCTTTATTAACAACAGGGAGGAGCTCAGTGACTACATCATCCAAGACTTGGCACACATTCCAGAGACCCTATCCCTCCTCTCATCTTTAGAGACTCCAGGGCACAGGGATCTGCAGTGGACAACTCAGCTGTGCTCCCAGCCTGAGACACTCCTGGGCTCACAGCCATGCTCCACCCGGCAGAACATGGATGTGGATGCTCAAGTGAGGCCGTGTTGCCCCTGTCCTGCCCAGTGTGAGTTAAGTCTTAAGTCCCTCTCCTGCTGGAGGCAACATCTCTCCCAGTCTTTGCCCTGAGATTGAACAGAAGGAAGCACTCACCTGGCTGGTCTTTGCTTCAGAGCTCTGTGCAGGGACGTGTCACTCAGGATGAGCGCCGAGCACCTGAGGTCACGGTTATAGGGACGGTGTTTGTAGCCTTGGTCTCTCCACAGAGATTCCATTATCACGTCACCTGCTGTGAGGGTGACTGACTGCATGGGGAGTCTGGAGCATTTCCAGCGAGGAGCAAATGTTATCCCCAGTGTAAATCATCCTTCTTCTTGGGTGATTAAGGACAACTTTTGGCGATCAGTGAAAAGACCAGATGGGAAGCCAAATATCTGGCAGAAAACTTTTCTGTATTCCTTGTGGGAAAAGGGAATTCAGAATCAAAGTTGTCACTGGGTATTATAGGGACACTTTGAGGCGCATCAATAACTTTTTTAAACTATACTTGTAATTGGGGTTATTCCTCAAAGCATTATATATATTTGTTCTTTTGTCAGGCTTTAATAAATTTTATTTTGGCAACAGTTCTTTGAGATTTAATTCGCATCCCATATACCTTATCCATTTAAAGTATGCCATCAATGATCTTAGTTTATTCAGAGCTGTGGTCTCTGTTGTTGCTGTTTAGTGGCTAAGGCATGTTCGACTCTTTGAGACCCCATGGACTCTAGCCAGCCAGGCTCCTCTCCACGGGACTTCCCAGGCAAGAATACTGGAGTGGGTTGCCATTTCCTCCTCCAGGGGTTCTTCCCAACCCAGAGATCGAACCCACACGTCTTGCACTGCAGGCGGAATCTTACCATTGAGCCACCAGGGAAGCCCGTTGTGGTCTCTGCTGCACTCAGTTTTAGGAAATTTTCATCAATGTGAAAAGAAAGCCCATATCCATTTTTTTGTTTGTTTGTTTCAGATGTTTTATTAAACTGTTTATTTTGTATTGAAGTGTAGCCAGTTAACAGTGCTGTGACAGTTTCAGGTGGACAGCACAGGGATGCAGGCACACCTACTGCATTCATCAATTGTCCCTCAACTCCCCTCCCATCCAGGCTGCCGCATAACACGCAACGCATTTTCATGTCTCCACAATGATGAGCATCACCACTGGATCCTAGGTGTAGTGTGCCTATGACTTTACTTACAAAGTTCTGAGGGACTTCCCTGGCAACCCAGTGTTAGGACTCTGAGCTTCCAGTGCAGGAGGCCTAATTTCCATCCCCGGTTGGAGAGCTAAGATTCCATATGTCACGCAGCCAAAAAAAAGTTTCTTGGTTGGGGGTGGGGCAAAAGAAGTATTTATCACTTCCATGTATGGAAAATTCAATAGTGCACATTCAGCCCAGTTTGGTGACCTGTTTTTGACCCTCACCTTTTCCAGCCTGGCAGTGGGAGCCACTGATTTTGGACCCAGGACACGGCCTCCCCAGTGATGCAGTATGTGTCACTGTAATTGATCCTGACAGCTTCCACCAGCTCAGCCAGAGCACCCTTGTGTTCCAAGCTGATGTGTGAGAAGGCGGCAGTGGTGCACATCTTCCTGTAGACCAGACTTCCTAGCCTGACCTTCCCCTTCAGCCCCCATCTATTTTTCTTTAATTAATGTATTTATTTTAATTGGAGGCTAATTACAATATTGTACTGGTTTTGCTACACATTAACATGAATCAGCCATGGGTGTACATGTGTCCCCCATCCTGAATCCTCATCCCACCTCCCTCCCCATCCCATCCCTCAGGGTCATCCCAGTGCACCAGCCCCGAGCACCCTGTCTCATGCATTGAACCTGGACTGGTGTTCTTTTTCACATATAGTAATATACATGTTTCAATGCTGTTCTCTCAAATCACCCCACCCTTGCCTTCTCCCACAGAGTCCAAAAGTCTGTTCTTTACATCTGTGTCTCTTTTGCTGTCTTGCATATAGGGTCATCATTAACATCTTTCTAAATTCCATATATATGTTTTAATATACTGTATTGGTGTTTTTCTTTCTGAATGACTTCACGCTGTATAACAGGCTCCAGTTTCATCCACCTGATTAGAACTGATTCAAATGCATTTTTAGTAGCGGAAATGGCAACCCACTCCAGTGTTCTTGCCTGGAGAATCCCAGGGATGGGAGAGCATGATGGGCTGCCATCTATTGGGTCACACAGAGTCGGACACGACTGAAGTGATTTAGCAGCAGCGGCAGCAGCAACAATAAACTGTGGAAAATTCTGAAAGAGATGGGAATACCAGACCACCTGATTAGCCTCTTGAGAAATCTGTATGCAGGTCAGGAAGCAACAGTTAGAACTGGACATGGAACAGACTGGTTCCAAATAGGAAAAGGAGTACGTCAAGGCTGGATATTGTCACCCTGCTTATTTAACTTATATGCAGAGTACATCATGAGAAACACTGGGCTGGAAGAAGCACAAGCTGGAATCAAGATTGCCGGGAGAAATATCAATACCTCCAATATGCAGATGACACCACCCTTATGGAAGAAAGTGAAGAGAACTAAAAAACCTCTTGGTGAAAGAGGAGAGTGAAAAAGTTGGCTTAAAACTCAACATTCAGAAAACTAAGATCATGGCATCTGGTCCCATCAATTCACGGCAAATAGATGGGGAAACAGTGGAAACAGGATCAGACTTCATTTTGGGGGGTTCAAAAATAATGGCAGATGGTGACTGCAGCCATGAAATTAAAAGACGCTTACTCCTTGAAAGGAAAGTTATGAACAACCTAGATAGCATATTGAAAAGCAGAGACATTACTTTTCCAACAGAGGTCCGTCTAGTTAAGGCTATGGTTTTTCCAGTGGTCGTTTAGGGATGTGAGAGTTGGACTGTGAAGAAAGCTGAGTGCCAAAGAATTGATGCTTTTGAACTGTGGTGTTGGAGAAGACTCTTGAGAGTCCCTTGGACTGCAAGGAGATCCAAGCAGTTCATCCTAAAGGAGGTCAGTCCTCGGTGTTCATTGGAAGGACTGATGCTGAAGCTAAAACTCAAGTACTTTGGGCACCTCATGCGAAGAGTTGACGTATTGGAAAAGACCCTGATGCTTGGAGGGATTGGGGGCAGGAGGAGAAGGGGATGACAGAGGATGAGATGGCTGGATGGCATCCCCGACTCGATGGAGGTGAATTTGGGTGGACTCCGGGAGTTGGTGATGGACAGGGAGGCCTGGCGTGCTGCAATTCATGGGGTTGCAAACAGTCAGACACGATTGAGTGACTGAAGTGAACTGAACTGAACTGAATATCCCATTGTGTATATGTACCACAGCTTTCTCATCCATTCATCTGCCGCTGGACATCTAGGTTGCTTCCTTGGCCATTGAAGGATAAGTGCTTCATAGAGTTGTGTTGGTTTCTGCTGTACAGGACTGTGAGTCAGACATAGGTATGTGTGTCCCTCCCTCATGAGCCTCCTTCCCTCCTCCCCCTCCCCACCCCACTGCTCCGGGTCATCGCAGAGCACCGAGCTGAGCTCCCTGCGCTGTACAGCAGCTTTAGCCATCTGACACATGGGCATGCACAGAAGTCAGGGCTGCTCTCTCAGTCTGCCCACCTTCCCCGTCCCCTGCTCGCCCACAAGTCTGCTCTCTATGTCTGCCACTCTATTTCTGCCCTGAAACAGGCTCATCTGTACCATGTTTCAAGATTCCATGAATATGTGTTAATACATGATGTTTCCTTCTCTCTTTCTGACTTACTTCACTGTGTTCAACAGGCTCTAGGTTCATCCACGTCAGTTCAACTGACTCACCTTCGGGAATCCCTATCTTACTGAACCCAGTGGGCAGGGTGACCACCAGCTCTGTGCTATTTATACAGTAGGTCCTTATTAGTTGTCTACTTATATACAGCAGTGTGAAAAATGAAGTAGATTTGAAATTGCCTCCAATGAATTATATTAAAAATAAAAATAAGTCAGAGGCATTTAACTCATTAGTGCTTAAAAGGAGATTATCGCTAAGTATACTTTTATTATTGGTCACTTTTTAATTACCTTTTCATAGACTTTAATAGGAAAAACGGTAAGTAAAATAATGGTACTTTTAGATAAACATTGAAATAATTCACTCATATTAAAACAAATTCCATAAAAGTTAAAGGGAATTCTTCACACAAAAGGTAAGTTACACCAAAGAGGAAAAAAACTTAAAAAAAAAAAAAGGAACTACGACCAATGGAAAACAGAATCATTGACACATGCATAAACTGTACCTCCTCATTGCTTTTTTGGTATAAGACACAACCAGTTCATGACAGAAAACTCATAGCATTAATTGTAAATAACAACATATGCCTGCATGCTACGTTGCTTCAGTCATGTCCAACTCTTTGTGACCTACTGAACTGCAGCCGACCATGGGATTCTCCAGGCAAGAATACTGGAATGGGCTGTTGTGCCCTCCTCCAGGAGATCTTCCCCACCCAGCGATCGAACCTGCATCTCTTACATCTCTTGCATTGGCAGGTGGGTTTGAAATAGATACACTACTTGGGAATCCATACATGATGGATGAAACATCACTGAAAAATAGATATACCTTAAATTTTTAAAATGGGACTTAAATAATTACACTCCCAAAAGAGGGGGAAAAAAAAAGCAGAAAAAATAGATTGGACAAATAGAAACAAACCTCAGGTTGCAAAATGCAATCAAGAAAACTATATATTCAAGGAACAGATTTTTTTAAAAAAGCAACTACTGTTCTGTCCTTCAGATTACATGATTCATCCAATCAATTAAGTTTATTGACTTAAACATGTAAACAATCCAGGTTTAAAGGAGAAGCAAGCCGTTGAACAACATGCATTTTCTGGGTAACACTACAGCATACTGGAGAATCAACAGCGAAATAAAGTTACAGGTAATATGGAAGAACACATTCTCTATTTTCATGTGTGTTATCTTCATCTCAGAAGTCCAATCTCCACCCACGCAAGACTGATATTTACGGAGACCTATATTGGCTTGTGTGCCACTGTGTCAGGTATCAGCCACAACACATGCAGAGAAAGTTTGTGGAAACTCTTGAAATGATCCTGAGAAAGGAGGTTTCTTTCAGATGGCTGCATTGGTCAAGACGGAAATCATTTCCTCAATAATGGTTGGTAGGTTTTTCGAGCAGTTAATTTCATGGATGGATTTTCAGCTCTCCTAAGGCATTGCTGGCATCCAGTGAACCTTCTCAATTCAATGGAGTTTATGTAGAAATGTGGTATTGAGTGCTCAGCTGCTCATGCGTGTCCGACTCTTTGCACTCCCACGGACAGAGGAGCCTGGTAGGCTACAGTCCATGGGATTTTTCAGGCAAGAATACTGGAGTGCATTGCCATTTCCTTCTCCAAGGTATTGAGTGGAAACATCAAAAGGTATCAACTTCTAGATATAGAATAAACAAGTCAAGGGAGTGTAGTGTACCTCATGGTGAATATAGTCAGTTATATTCATTGCATACTTGAAAAATTCTAAGAGACTTGACCTTCCAAGTTCTTCTGATGGGGACTTACCTAGCAGTCCAGTGGTTAAGACTTCAGGCTTCCACGCAGGGGTACAGGTTCAATCCCTGGTCTGGGAACTAAGATCCCACATGTTGCCCAGCCAAGTAATAACCAAAAACTAACTAAATAAATGTGGCAAAATTCAGATGACAAGAAAATAATTTGTATCATCTGTGAAGGTGGAGAGATGGTAACTAGACTTCCTGTGATCATTTTGGATACAAATATCATTCATTATGTCCTCTATATGAAATTAATATAATTGTACATCAATTAACAGATTATGATGCTGAGGACTTAGAGATTAGTTACAATTATTATTGAAGGTGTCTACTAGATATTTAACACTTTATCCGTTCATTCTAACAACTCAAGAGCAGCACCTTGGAGTTCTAGCATCCCTCAGGAGCAGCAGGAGTGGGGAAATAGTGGGGAAACAAGAAGACAAGACATGCGAGACCTGGAGCAACCACAGGCGAAAATCTAAAGAGGCACTGATATGGAAAACAAAACTGTAATTCAGCAGGTAGAAGACAACGAAGGTGACCATGAGCATCAGGATGGTGTGGGTGGCTCTGGTCTCTGGGGGGCATCTGTGGTGTCCAGTGGGGGTGTGGATATACTGCACCCTCTGGTGGTGTCTGTGCAGGAGAAGCACCATGGAGCCACTGGACCAGACCATGAGGGTAATAAACATGGCATCTGAGAAGGACCACAAGTAACCTAAGCCTATGACATTACCTGAGACTGAGCAGAACCAATTGTCTTGGGAATCAGTATAGTTATGTGTGTCCTGAGGACCAGTGATTTTCACAGGAAGGTAGATGTACATTAAGAGACTGAACATCCAGCAGGTGCAGCATGAAGGACCAGTGACCTTGGGGACCCTTCCTCTGAGCACCACCCACTGCGCTCTCCTGGGGGTGAGAGTGAAGGACTGATAGGTGCTCAGGACACAAGTGGAGCACAGGGTGGTGCCGAGAGCCACCCTCTGTACATAAAACACAAACTTACACCCGAGACCTGAGAGGGGCTTCCTCAAAACAAAAGCAGCCATTGTGTAGGCAACCCCAGAGGACAGAAGAAACAAAAGGTTGGACAGGGCCATGTGGCTGAGAATGGTGTGTGGAGGTCT